>NC_133618.1:280001771-280294320 GCF_048593235.1 Sminthopsis crassicaudata
CCTTTCCTGCTGCCTACAAACATAATCAACTGTCTTCCTCTTCCTTAAAACAAGCAATCTCTTGTTCCTTCCTCTTCCTTCCCTTTGTCTTACTTTCCCTTCAAGCTATTATCCTATTTCTTTCCTCCCTTTGATGCCACTTAAGAAAAAGCTGCCAACTCTAGTTGCCCCTATCCCTTTTCATTTGCTTCGCTATAGCCCTTTATAGTTAGACTTCTAACTTGGTCATTCAACCAAAACTGCTCTTCAAATTACCAGTGACTTTTTAATTGCCAGATGTGATAACTTTTTTCCTTATCTTAGCTTTTTTTCCCCTTTAGGTGAAATTTTCTTTCTTTAAACAGTTATATGAATAAAATAGAGAAAGAAGAGATCAGTGAATGCATCTAAAAAAGCTAGAGAAAGAACAAATTAAAAATCCCCAATTAAATACTACATTAGAAGTTCTCTATCTCAAAGGAGTGACTAATAAAATTGAAACTAAGAAAACTATTAAATTAATTAATAAAACCAAGAGATTGGCTTTATGAAAAAACCAATAAAATATATAATTTAATTAGTAAAAAGGAAAGAAATTGGACAAGCCATTAATGAACTCCCCCCCCCCCCAAAAAAAATCTCTAGGACCAGATGAATTTACAAGTGAATTATACCCAAACATTTAAAAGACAAATAATTTCAACACTATGTAAATTGTTTGGAAAAATAGGTAAAGAGTCCTGCCAAATTCCATCTATGATACAATTATGGTACTTATACTTAAACCAGACAGAGCCAAACAGAGAAAGAAAAAGATTACAGACCAATCTCCCTAATGAATATAGATGCAAAAATTTTAAATAAATAAGATAATAGGAAGGAGATTACAACAATTTAGCAGCAAGATAATACACAATGACAAAGTGGGATTTATACCAGGCATGCAGGACTGGTTCAATATCAGGGGAAAGCTTTTTTTTTTTTTTTTTTTTTTTTTTTTTTTTTAATTTTTTAAAAAATTAATTAATTGAATTAATATTTACAAAGATTTTATGCATAGGTAATTTTCCAGCATTGACAATTGCAAAACCTTTTGTTTCAACTTTTCCTCTCCTCCCCCCCCCCTTTCCCCAAATGTCAGGTTGACCAATGCATGTTAAATATGTTAAAGTATAAGTTAAATACAATCTATGTATACATGTATCAGGGAAAAGTCTTGCCAACCTATCAATAACAAAACTAACAGAAATCAAATAATTATGTCAGTAGATGCAGAAAAATTTTTTGACAAATACAGTACCCATTCTTATTAAAATGATAAATCACATCTATCTAAAACCATCAGCAAGTATTATTTGTAATGGTGAAAAGCTAGAAGCATTTCCAATGCATCAGGGGTAAAACAAGTATACTCAGTTTTGTGCTAGAAATGTTGGCTTTAGCAATTAAAAAAAAGAAAAGGAAAGGAATTAGGATAGAGATGAAAGAAGGTAAAACTATCAGATGATATGATGATATACTTAGAGAGTCCTAGAGTATCATTCAAAAACCTACTTGAAACAATTAACAGTTTTAGAAAAGTTGTAGGATATAAAGTAAACCCACAGAAATCATTAGTGTTTCTGTATGTTACCAAGAAAACTCAATAGCAAGAAATTCCATTTAAAATAACTGTATTCAAAATAAAATATTTGGGTGTCTACCTGCTCATATGTTCTTTTTCTGGATAATCATCCACATCATACTTTAAATGTAGAGGTACCTCAAGGCTCTATCCTGGGTTCCTATTGCTTCTCTTTCCATGTTCTTTTTTTTTTTCCCTCCTGAGGCTGGGGTTAAGTGACTTGCCCAGGGTCACACAGCTAGGAAGTGTTAAGTGTCTGAGACCAGATTTGAACTCGGGTCCTCCTGAATTCAGGGCTGGTGCTCTATACACTGTGCCACCTAGCTGTCCCTCCATGTTCTTTTAATCTCAAGAGTTCTGGTAGGGATGGTATCTTTATGAATCCTATATAACACTAATATTTCTCCTATCTAATCTATTTCTAGTAGCCTATTGGACATTGGACAAATTGAATGTCCCAGAAACATGAATTTAATATATTTAAAACCAGTTTCCCCAAATTCACTTGTCTTCAAAATGTATCTAGTTCTGGCATGGCTGGTGTCATAGTGGAATTATCCTTGAGTTATTTAGATTCTTCCCCTCCCCCCCCAAATAGTATTTTATTTTCCAAATACATGTAAAAGTAGTTTTCAACATTTGTTTTTGTAAGACTTTGTGTCCCAAAATTTTTCCCCCCTTCCTAAGACAGCAAGTAGTCTGATGTAGGTTAAATATGTGCATTTCTTTTAAACATATTTCCATATTTGCCATGCTGTTCAAGAAAAATACCAAAAGAGAAAGAAACAAACAAAAAGGTGAAAATAGTATGCTTCGATCCATATTCATTCTCCAGTGTTCTCTTTCTGGATGCAGATGGCATTTACCTTATTGAAAAGAGCCAAGTCTATCCTCGTTGATCCTCACATAATTTAGTTGTTACTATGTATAATGTTCTCTTGGTTCTGCTCATTTCACTCAGCATCAGTTTATGTAAGTCTCTCCAGGCCTTTCTGAAATCAGCCTGTTAATCATTTCTTACAGAATAGCAATATTTCATTACATTCATATGCCATAACTTATTCAGCCATTCTCCAACTTATGGGCATCCTCTAATTTTCAAGTCCCTGGTCACTATGAAAAGGGCCACTACAAACATTTTTGCACATGTGGATCCTTTCTTCTATTTTATGATCTCTTTGGGATATAGATCCAATAGTGACTTGCTGGATCAAGGGGTATACATAGTTTTATAGCCTTTTGGATGTATTTCCAAATTGCTCTCCAGAATGGTTGGATTAGTTCACAACTCCACCAACAATGTATCAGTGTCCCAGTTTTCCCATATCCCCTCCAACATTTATCATTATCTTTTCCTGTCATTTTAGCCAATCTGAAAAGTATGAAGTGGTACTTCAGAGTTGTCATAATTTGCATTTTTTTACTCAGTAATGATTTAGAGTATTTTTTAATATGACAAGAGGTGGTTTTAATTTCTTCATCTGAAAGTTATTTATGTCCTTTGATCATTTATCAATTGGGGAATGATTTATATTCTTATACAGTTGAGTCAGTTCTCTGTGTAACTTTAGAAATGAGGCCTTTATCAGAAACACTGGATGTAAAAAAATTTCACAGCTTTCTGCTTTTCTTCTAATCTTGGCTGCATTGGTTTTATTTGTGCAAAACCCTTTTAATTTAATGTAATAAAATTATCCATTTTCCATTTTATAATGTCCTCTAGTTCTTCCTTGGTCATAAATTCCTTTCTTCTCCAACAGATCCGAGAGATAAACTGTTGTTTGCTCTCCTGATTGTTTATGTTATCACCCTTTATTTCTAAATGCATTTTGACTTTATCTTGGTATACAGTGTTAGATATTGGTCAATGCTTAGTTTCTGCCATCCTGTGTCATATTCTTTTTTTTTTTTTTTTTTTTTTTTCTCCTGTGTCATATTCTTAACCTTGGAATCATCTTTAACTCTATTCAGGGCTGTTGCCTTTTCAGTTTTGTTTTATGTATTCAGTACTTTGCCAAGTTTCAGATATACTTCTACCACATTTGTTGTGCATGATTTCTTTCTCTTTTATTTTTCTTCCTCTCACTATCCTAGTTCAGGCCTCACAAAGACTTGCAATAGGCTCTTAGTTGGTTTACCTGCTTTTCAGTTTACTCTCCTACAATTGCAAAGTAATTTTCTGAAAGCAGAGGTCCAACTATTTCATTTTCCTGCTCAAGAACTAGCATCTTTTGTTTTTATATATATATAAATAATATATATCTGATAACATATTGTATAATGTATTACTATATATAATATGATAACATAAACTTCTGTTTTAAATTTAAAACTCTTTACAGTCTGTCTTCAATCTTTCTTTCTAGTCTTTATATTTCTCTAATATATTTAATTTTCAGATATTTCAGCCAACCTAAACTTCTTATATTCTTCATACACATCATGAGATTTTTCTTCTCTGCTCCTTTGTATTAACTGTCCCCCCATTCCCAGAATGTATTACCTTATTTTCTTACCTTTTAGAATTCTTAGTTTCCTGTGAAACAGCTCAAGTGTTATCTTTTATATGAAGCCTTTCCTGACATCTGTTGTTAATAATGCCTCATCCTTCAAAAAATTACTTGTATGTCCTTTTTGGTCTCAGATCCTTCAGCATGCTGAAGAGCTTTTGTTTATCTGAGTCATATATACTGATATTTTACTGAAATTTATTAAATATTTATTGCTTCATTTAAAATAAACTCATTATATATATTTATATATTTTTATGAAAACTTTTCCAAAGCAAAATTTAGTGGGAAGAGAGAGATTTTTTGCAAATCTCTTTAATGTATGACATAATCGAAGATAGTTGGATTTTTCTATCTACTTCTGCTGTTTGTGGTGATATATTGTTTTGGTTGGAGTATATGGTCTTACAGTTGGTCTTACATAGTAATGTGGTTAGAAAAGAGAGGTATATAATATTATAGTACTATTATGAAGCTAGTTTTTGTACCCTGAAAAATGGTCTCAGGGGTTACCAGGGATCTAAGAATTACACTGTGAGACTCATTGGATCAAAAGAAGTTGAGGGGCAGCTAGGTGGCGCAGTGGATAGAGCACCAGCCTTGAATTCAGGAGGACACATGGAGTGTTTTAGATATATGGTGATTTGACTTCGGAACACTGATTTTTTTTTTTTTTTTTTTTTTTTGAGGTTGTGGTTAAGTGACTTGCCCAGGGTCACATAGCTAGGAAGTGTTAAGTGTCTGAGACCAGATTTGAATTCGGGTCCTCCTGAATTCAAGGCTGGTGCTCTATCCACTGCCCCACCTAGCTGCCCTCCCCCTTTTTTTTTTAAGAGGACAAGCTGTCTTAAATAGAACCATAGTTTGAAATCTGGTACTAAAACTTAAATTTTAGGATTTTTGATGCTTATAACCTAGGGACTTAGAGTTTTAATTCCTTTTAGTTATAGCTTTGTAAATTCTAGGAATATGCAACTAAAAATTATTGTGGCCAATTAAATTTTTTTTTCCATACTAGACCCTATTAAGACATGGTGCAAACCCTGACTTAAGAGATGAAGATGGAAAAACTCCTTTAGATAAAGCTCGAGAACGAGGTCATAGTGAAGTAGTAGCTATTCTTCAGTCTCCAGGTAAGTAATAACATTTCTTTCTTTTATTCATGTTTTTTAAACTTTCCAGACAATTTGGCTATTAGTTTTTTGCATGCATACTATAATGTGAAGTAGCTATTTAATCTTAGGTAATTAATAGTCTTGCATATTATTTCAGGTTGGGCTTGCTTGACTTGAGTTACTTATAGTTTGGAGAGGTAAATTAGTTAAGTAATTTCAGAGTATTAAATAGCTGCTTAGTTGATAATTTTTTCCCTTTATATTGTTCTAGTATTTACATATAATTTCAAGTTTTGTAATTATTTGTTCCCAAAAGCCAAATCATTATTGGAATTAACAACTTTTAAATATTGTATATTACTAAAATGCATAGTCTAATAAATAAAAACAACTGAATCAGGATTTCAATGACAGCATAAACTTAAAGTGAGTGATAGTAAAACCTTAAATTTTGTTAAATGTTTAAAATTTGTTTGTTATAAAAAGTTTCAGAAATATAGTTTATTGACCAATGCTTATTGGTTTAAAGGTGATTGGATGTGTCCAGTCAATAAAGGAGATGATAAAAAGAAGAAAGATGCAAATAAAGATGAAGAAGAATGTAATGAACCCAAAGGAGATCCAGAAATGGCACCAATATACTTGAAAAGATTATTGCCAGTCTTTGCACAAACATTTCAGCAGACTATGTTACCTTCAATCAGGTAAATGCTTCATATATTTATCATCAGTTTTTCACATTAATGTTAAGTTGGGGGTTATATGACTGACTTTTTAGGCAAACCAAATAAAGCTATTATTATAACTAGAACAAAAGACAGACGAAAACTTGAAGAATTTGTTTTCTGGGTACTTAATTACATTCCATTATTTACAAAGCAGCTTGATTGTTCATCTTTAAAATTCTCATTTCTTTTATGATAAGTTCATCATTTGCTCTAAGTTTCCATATTAATTTCTTAAAATCCTTTACATGCATTTCCATTGTTTTCTTATGATATTAATCCAAAGTAGCAGGGTTTTGTGTTCAAATTATTACACATATAGTTTCCTTTATAGCATTTCAACCTGTGAAGGTCTTGGGAGATATAAATTGCATACTACTGTTACTGTTTAACATTATTTAGTGATATTCTTTGGTGTAATTATCCAATAAATTTGTTAATTTGCCTCTTGAAAAATTTCTTTTGGGATTGCTTACTAACTGCTTATGTACTTTGTATTGTTGGGTTTTTAATATATGAGATGGAGTATTTTTGTATGTTTACATTTTGTATTAGTTTATATTCTCCATAAATACTTTTAAAGTTGTTAATTTTCATTTTAAAAAATAATTCTATCATTTGATGCATTGCCCGTTCTACCTACTCTTATCCCGTTCCCATCTTGGTAAAACACACACACACATACACACCAAATACATGTATATGTCTGAAAATGTCTTTTTCTGTATCTCCTGGAAGTTGTGAGGTGGACCTCAACATTTTTTTTTTTTTTTTTTTTTTTTTTTGGCAGTCAATATTGATGATCAAAGTTTTGAAATCTTTAATTCTTCTTTTCCTTTATGGTTATTTGTATAAATTGACTTTCAAAAATTGTTTTGTACTGCATTAGTTCATATAAGTCTGCCCAAGTTTTTCCGATTTCGTATTTTTCATTTTATAAGGTGTATGGTAATATTCTATTACATTCATGAACCATAATCTTTTTCCCTATTTTCCAACTCAAGATTTATCAACTTTTGCTTTTAATAAGGAATCTTTCCCTTATTTTTTGACCTCCTTTGGAATGAAGATTTGTGTCTAGTAGGGAGTGGATTTTTTCAATATAATTTCAGATCTATTTCTGGAACAGTTGGGACAGTGTATAAATATCTTTTTTCACACAACCTCAGTATCTATCACTAATTTTCATTTTTTGGAATCTTTGTCATGCTTGTGGGTTTGGAGTGAAATTCGAGTTTTAATTTCGCTTTTCTTATTAGAGATTTGAAACCATTCTTTAATAAGGTTTTGTATCAGCTGTGTATCTTTTGATAAATTGCTTGTAGATATTCCTTTACATTTTCCCACAACATGTAAAATCCTATGCCTTTTCCTAGCCTATAAACAAGTGTTAAAATAATTTTATCAAGAGGAAATTTTAAGTAAATTTGAATTAATGTCTCTGTTTTAAACTGAGAATTGCCTTTATATTAAATAGGTTTAAAGATAATTGAATATAAATATTTTTGATAATATTTCATTCTTGACTTAAACATTTTTTATATTAAAAAAATCTTTTTAGTAGTAATATTTCTTATTAAAGTCTAGTATCTTATGACATTTTAAATCTTTCATACTTAAAAGATAGTACTTTAGGGGGCAGCTAGGTGGCGCAGTCGATAGAGCACCAGCCGTGAATTCAGGAGGACCCAAGTTCAAATCTGGTCTCAGACACTTAACACTTCCTAGCTGTGTGACCCTGGGCAAGTCACTTAACCCCAGCCTCAGGGAAAAGGAAAAAAAAAAAAAAAAAAAGATAGTACTTTGGGAATATTTCAGAAAGTTTTAAAAGAAGTCATTGTTGATAATAACTTAAATTATTACTATATGAAGGAAACCAAGAGCATACGTAGCTAATCTTAAATATGTACCCAAGAATAGATACTATTCTTTATTTGCTTATGGTTATCATATTTTGTACTGTGACTTCATAGAGTTCTTTAGGTTTAATATATACACATGAATTTGGGAAATTTTTAATATTTGTTACCATGAAGTTACTTTTGAGTGGTTTTATTTATTTATTTTTTTTTCATTTTAGTTTTATGGGAATAATTTGTTTTTATTTTAAAGGAAAGCAAGTCTTGCTCTCATTAGAAAAATGATTCATTTTTGTTCTGAAGCACTCCTTAAAGAAGTTTGTGATTCTGATGCTGGTCACAATTTACCTACAATACTAGTGGAGATTACTGCCACTGTTCTTGATCAAGAGGTAAATTATTTAATAAAAATTTTTTGGTTTTCATTTTTATATCTTTACAATTCAATTATATATATATTATAGAAATCGTGTGATTTTCATAAGGTAAATGAAATTTAGTCAATCAGAAATAGTGAACTTGTTTTAATTTATTTAAAAATTTTTTTTTGTAGGATGATGATGATGGCCATTTGTTAGCCTTACAGATCATAAGGGATTTGGTAGATAAAGGTGGTGATCTGTTTTTGGATCAACTTGCCAGGCTTGGAGTGATTAGTAAAGTGTCAACCCTGGCAGGACCTTCTTCTGATGATGAAAATGAAGAAGAATCAAAACCTGAGAAAGTAAGTAGTCTTCAGAGCAAAATTACAAATATATTTTTTTGGAGAAGAAAGATATTTGTTCCTATGTAATAATGCACTTAAAAGGTGACCATAAAGCTTGTCAAATGAGAGATGTTAAGTAACATGCATTAGATAGTTTTTTAATGGAAGATCTAGGACTGGAATCTATCTTCCAAACTTTGTCTAGTATCATTGATCTTACATATTCATAATTTAATTAATTGTTTTGGTGTAAATACTTGTCATATTTATAGAAAGTTAATTCCCTATTTATATATATATATGTATGTGTGTATATATATATATATATATATGTATGTGTATATATCCAGTGTATTTGAATGTTTAGAGGTTCTTTTATATCCTAAGTATGTCATTTGTTGGTTAGATTTTACAAATGTTCTCTAAATTATTGTAATTCAGATTATTTTCCTTTTTTCATTTAACTTTTTTACTTGTATAGGAAGATGAACCACAAGAAGATGCTAAAGAATTGCAGCAGGGTAAACCATACCATTGGAGAGATTGGTCAATTATTAGAGGAAGGGATTGCTTATATATCTGGAGTGATGCAGCAGCTTTGGAATTATCTAATGGCAGCAATGGGTGGTTCAGATTTATCTTGGATGGAAAACTTGCCACAATGTATTCCAGTGGCAGTCCTGAAGGTGGATCTGATAGTTCAGGTAACAAACTACTTTTATCCTAAGGTTGTTTTCCACATTTTTAATGGTAGTTTATGTAAAGAAGTGACTTTTAAAATAAATTTCCAATGCTGTCATGGATATATTAATCATCCAAGTTCCATATTATTAAGCAGAGTCATCATTCAGGCAGATTCTTTGCCTCTACAGCTAACTATAATCCTACTACATTGACTTTTTTTTTCCCCACCAATTATAAGGTTTTCACATATCTTTATGAGTAAAGTTTACCTGTGGTGTGCTATCTTCGTGGAAGATATCTGTGAGTTCCAAAGGAATAGTATTTACATATGTAGTCTGCTTTACTCTTTGGTGGATTGTGGTTATATTCATGACCTATCCATGCACTGTGGGCAAAACATCTCATGTGGCACCCATAGCCCCACTTTTCCCTCTAATTTGGCTTATTCATCTCTTAATTTATCCAGAATAGATCAAAGATATATTTCCTTCCCACCCAATAAGGAACCCAATCACATGCACAATTATGTTGCTGTCTTGTCAAACTCTTTTTTTTTTTTTTAACATTCATAAAAAATGTTGATTTTCAAATTTTCTTCCTCAAATCCCTTCCTAAAATGGTGAATGACTTGACATAGGTTACAATCATGCAAAACATATTTCTTTATTAATTGTGTTGTGAAAGAAGACACTGATCAAAAAGGGAAGGGAAAAAAAACCATGAAAAAATAAAGTGAAACATTGTATCCTTTGATCTGCATTCAGAATCCATTAGTTCTTTTTTTGAATGTGGATAACATTTTTTACCATGAGTCCTTGGATCATTTTATTGCTATTGTGTACAGTTTTCTTGTGGTTCTCCTCATTTCACTTTGCAACAGTTTATGTAACTCTTTCTGGATTATTCCTGAAATCAGCCTGCTGATTGTTTCTTATAGAATCATAATATTCTATTACATTCACATTCCACAACTTGTTCAACTATTCCCCAGTTGATGGGCATTCTTTCAATTTTTTGCTTCCACAAATTGCTGCTATAAATCTTTTTGTACAAATAGTTGCTTTCCCCCTTTTTTTAGTTCTCTTTGAAATAGTGGTGGTATTGCTGGATCAAAGGGTGTGCACAGTTTTGTAACTTTAGACATTCACTCAGGGTTTTAGTGGTAAACAGAAATAGTCAAAACACTATAGAAGATAAATTGTAGGAATTAATGTAACATTTAATATAAGGCAAGAGCAAGAATAATCAAGTTACAAAAATTCACTCATAAACACTCATCAGCCAAAAAACACAGTATGGGAGGAGGGTGAGGAGTGGGGAAGTAGAAGATTCATGACGTAAGGAGGCAGATAAGTAGGGAAAGTGAGTATCTGCAGTAGCTCATGACTCTGGGTGTTAGGCCTTAATATCCTGAGTTTGTCAGTATATCCTGACTGTTAATACTCCTTATCTGCTCTTCTGATGAATTTTATGGCTTTCCTGTTGGGGGTTCCTGTTGCCCTTTTCTACTACTCTTGGGGTATCCAAACAATGATAAACTTTCAGTACATATCCACTCTTGGTATAATGTTGAGAATATTATGTTCTCTACCACATTCATATACTATAACCTCTTAAAATATTCTCCAGTCTAATTTATTCTAATTTTTTATCACCACAAAAAAAAAAAAAAGCTGCTATTTTTGTATATGGTTCTTTTTTTCACTTTGATTCTTGTAATTCTTGGGCCAAAGGGTACTCATAGTTTAATAACCTTTTGGGCATAATTCCAAAATGCTTTCCAGGATGATTGGTTTCTGTATTTTGCTTCAGTATATTGTACATTTATCCGTTCTACTGATCTCTGTACTTCTCTATTTCTTATCAGATTTTTACTGATTTCAACTTTATTCCATTTATTCCCTTCATATTCTTGATGTTATTTTCTTCTAGATGAATATATATATATGTATATTTTAGAATTCTAAAAAAAAAAGAATTCTATAAAGTAATTTTTTGGTAGTTTGGTATGATGCTAAATATATGGATTAATTTAGTAATTTTATCATATTTAGTATGTTTTGATATATATATATTCATGAACAATTAATATTTTTTCAAGTTATATCTGTCTTTATGTAAAGAGTGCTTTATAATTGTGTTCATATGATTCCTGTGTATTTCTTGACAAGGATATTCCCAAGTATTTTATGCTGTCTCTAGTTATTTTAAATGGAATTTTTCTTAATTTCTGCTAGTTTTTTGGGATAAAGAATTTTTTAAGATGCTGATGATTTGTGTGGGTTTATTTTATGTCTTGCAACTTTGGTAAAGTTATTGATTATTTGAATTAATTTTTAGAAGACTAGAGTGTTCTGTGTAAAGCATATCTTTTGCAAAAAGTGATAATCTTGTTTTTTCTCCATATAGGCTTATTTCCTCTTTTTTTTTTTTTTTTTTTTTTTTTTTAAATCTTAGCTAGCATCTCTAATGTGGTAGAATGGTAATAATATCCTTGCTTCTCCCAGTATCTTGTTGGAAAGGACTCCCTCTAGTTTATTTAATTCCATCTGTCCCTGTTTTCTACTGTTTTCTTTTTTTATCAGAATTATTGTATTTTGTTAAAATCTTGTTCTTTATCTATTGGTATAAATCTTGTATTTTCATTCTTCTAGTTACTAATATGGTCTGTTCATATTTATACTTTTTCTTAAGCCCCCCCCCTTGAAAAAAAATGAACCAGTTTTGCATTCTTGGTATAAATCCATGCTTTTTGTGATATGCTAATATTTTATAATAAGATTTTTGCATCAATATTCAATGTTCTATAGTTTTCTCTGTTTTGACTCTGCCTTGGTATAGATATCAAGACCATGGTTGAGTCAAAAAAAGAATTTGGCAAGACTCTTTCTCTTACTATTTTTTGAGACAATTTATCATTGGAATTTGTTTTTCTATAAATCCATATGTACTTGGTGATTTTTTTGCACTGAGAGTTCATATATGGCTTGTTCTGTTCTAAGAATTATTGTAGTCCTATGTTACCTGTTTTGTTTATCTGGACATTTTTATATTTCCGTAAATATTTGTCCATTGCTCATATTTGTTAATGTTTCTGTTTTTCTACATTTGCTTTTGGTGTTTTTATTCCTCACCATTTGGTCATTTTTTTATGAAGGTATCATATGCAGCTGAGAAAAAGGCTATATTTTCCCTTTTTATTTATAACTCTTTAAAAGCCTGTCATCTCTAAGTTTTCTAAGTTACTATTCAGTTCCTTCATTTGTTTTTTATTTAATTCTTGGTAAAAACTTGTTTGAGAAGAATGACTTGAGATCCTGTGATGTTAGAACTTTTGTTTTATTTTCCCCTGTAATTCAGTTAGCTTTTTCTTTAAGAATTCAGATGTTATATTTAACATATATTGGATTACTTGCTTTCTAGAAGGGGGCAGGGAGAAGAGAAGGAGAAAAAAATTTGGAACACAAGGTTTTGCAAAAATTGAATGTTGAAAACTTTCTATTTGAAAATAAAAAGCTTATTTTAAAAAGAATTCAGATGTTATGTAGTTTCTTGAAGAATTTCCTTTTAGGAGTTCAGGTGTTATTTGCTGCATATGTGTTTGGTATATTGATATATACTATGTATATGATACTTTTAAGAAAATTTAGTTATTCTATCTATTTTTAGTTGTATTGGTCTATTTTTTTTGCTATTGCTTTTTTTGAGCCCTCTGAAAAACAAATGACCTTGTGACATGTTTAAATTAAATTATTATAATTTTCTCCCTCATTCTAAGATAATAAAGCTGTGGTTTGTAGCATTTGCTTACTTCTGAGGTAAATTATCACACTTAAAAAATTTTTGAACTGGCCCTCCTAGTAGTATAAGGACAGTCCTGCCATTGGTACCCATTTCCATATCCTATAATCATTGGAGTACCTGTGACTTTTTCATGCTTCCTCTGTTTCCTACTCTGGTTCACAGCCTTAGTCTATTTTCAGTCTTTGCATGACCTGTTCCTTTTGTCTGCATATCTTTCTGTCTTCTTAGACCTGTTTGGTGTGAAAAAATGATTCACTTATTCTTTTCCTTGGATTTCCACTTTAGATTTGGTCTGATGTGCTTTCTAGATCTCTGTGGATGGGTTATTTTAAGACAATAGTTTATGGTTTGTTTTTTTTTTTTAAGACAATAATTATGTTACTTGTCTACTCTGACTCTCTATTTTGCTCCTCTTCCAACTCCCATTCCTTCCCCCTTCAAATAATATTGATTCCAGTTTGACCAGTCAGTTCTCCACAAAGGTGATCTTTCCTTTTTTGTTTCTTCCCCTCATACCAGTGAGTGCATCAGAGGGCAACCTAATCACCCCTGTCTAGGTGATATTAGAGAATGCTGAGCCCAGGTAGCCACAGCAGGAAAATTCATCAGGATGCTTTCAGCATCTGCAGATCCTGTCCAACTTTGAGGTAGTCCTCAAAGCTTAGTTACTTAACCTGACTTACTTAGCCTGACATTTTAGGGTATTCTGTCACCATAAATAGCTTTTCTTATAACTTCTTGTGATTCCTGTCTGGAACTCCCATGTTCAGCTACTTCCTCTTTTTTCCTCCTCATAAGCAATAATTTGTTACTAATTAATGACATGAAATATGCAATTCCAACCATGCTTATGTAATCTTCCCCATACTCTGAACAGTTATTTGTTTTTTTTAACCTTTGAAAAAATGAAAATAGTTTTATGCATAGTTATCATTACCTTAGTCATTGCTCTGCATTCCAAAATGGCTTCTCAGAGGCATTCATCTAAAGGGCAATTTTCTATTGGTTCTCACAGTAGTCTGGAGCTCCATCGCCTTATTTGAGAGGCACTTTTCAAATTGATTTCATATAATTTTATCGTACAGATTTTTTTTTTAACAATGGCATTGAAAACATTCATATGAAAAAAGGAATTACGTTGTGATTATGGAAATATCTTGTAAAGAAAGACAAAGCTTTAAAAGGACAAAAGCATAAAAGGGTGCCACTTTTTTTTTTTCTTTATAGAAAGCAGAAGTGAGTTCTTAGAGAAGTTGCAAAGAGCTCGAAGCCAAGTAAAGCCATCCACTTCAAGTCAACCAATACTTTCAGTTCCAGGACCCACTAAACTTACTGTAGGCAATTGGTCACTTACATGTTTAAAAGAAGGAGAAATTGCTATTCATAATTCAGATGGTCAACAGGCTACAATATTGAAAGAAGACCTACCTGGTTTTGTCTTTGAATCTAATAGAGGAACGAAACATTCATTTACAGCTGAAACCTCTTTGGGTAAGTATATTTGTATTAACATTTTGACAAGTAAGAATTCATGTAATTCCTATATTCTGTATGATGATATTGTATATATTTTGTAGGGTCAGAATTTGTCACTGGCTGGACTGGCAAAAGGGGAAGAAAATTGAAATCTAAGTTAGAGAAAACAAAGCAAAAGGTATTTTTCAAGGAATTGTTTTTCTCTTTGTATTAAAATTACTCCCAATAAAGTTTTAAATTCCTTATTATGAAGGTTTGAGTAAAGTAAGTTTTATAATGCAATTTTTGCTATTTTTTCCTTTCTAAATTTACTATTTTCATTTAACTCTCTTCTAACTAAATCTCTTTGCTTTAAATATTCTGTCTAAATAATGTTTTAATAATGGTGATAAAAAGCTACAGTATAGCGAACAGTTTAGATCTAAGATTTAGAGAGATTTTTTTTGGAGGGAGAGATCTTACTCTTCTAAGTTTTGCCACTGATGATGATAACTTAATTGACAAAATTTATTTTATTTTATGTATTTATTTTTGAGGCTGGGGTTAAGTGACTTGCCCAGGGTCACACAGCTAGGAAGTGTAAAGTGTCTGAGACCAGATTTGAACTCGGGTCTTCCTGAATTCAAGGCTGATTGACAAAATTTTAACAGAAATTGGTATTTCTTATGCCTAGTGTGGTTGTAATCCTATAATTTCTGCATGATAGAAATGAGCAGGAAAGGCATTTGGATTTGTAAAAATATTTGACTTCTGTGTTTGCTTTATATCATTATAGTTCTTACAAGTGTTAAGGGTAATGTCCAAGTGGGATTTATACCATTTCTATTAAAAACACTAGAGAGCATAGGAATAAATGGGGTTTTCCTTAAAAAGATAAATAGCAGGGGCAGCTAGGTGGTGCAGTAGATAGAGCACCAAGCCTCAAGTCAGGAGGACCTGAGTTCAAATCTGGTCTCACACACTTAACACTTCTAGCTGTGTGACCCTGGGCAAGTCACTTAAACCCAATTGTGTCAGGAAAAAAAAAAAAAGATAAGTAGCATCCATCTAAAATCATCAGTAAGCATTATATATAATGGGATAAGCTAGAGTGGTGAAACAAGGTTGCTCATTATCACCACTATTATTTAATAATGTACTAGAAATGTTAGCTTTAGTAATAAGAAAAGAAAAACAAATTGAAGGAATTAGAGTAAATAATGAGGAAATAAAACTACCACTCTTTACCCAAGATATGATGGTGTATTTAGAGAATTCTAGAGAATCAGCCAAAAACTATTAGAAGCAATTAGCAACTTTACCAAAGTTACAGGATATAAAATAAATCTACATAAATCATTAGCATTTCTATATGTTACTAATAAAGCCTATAGCAGCAAGGGATAGAAAGAGAAACACCTTTTAAATTAACTGTAGATAATATAATATATATGGGAGTCTATCTGCTAAGACAAAGACAGGAACTATTTGGACACAAATACAAAATATTTTTCACACAAATAGTTAGATCTAAACAATTGGGAAAATATCAATTACTTGTGGGCAGGCTAATATAATACAATATATGTTATTTATAATATAATGATGACAATTATTATATAAGTATATTAATATAATAAAATGATAATTCTACCCAAATTAATCTGCTTATTCAGTGCCATACTAATAAAGTTGCCAGATTATTTTATAGAACTAGAAAAAATAATAACAAAATTCATTTGGGAGAACAAAAGGTCAAGAATTTTGAGGGAATTAATGAAAAAAATGTACAAAGGAAAGTGGCCCAGCTGTACCATATGTAAAATATATTGTAAAGTTGTGGTCATCAAATCCATTTGATATAGGCTAAGAAATAGAGTAGTGGATCAGTAGGATAGATGAAGTTCATAAGCCACAAATTACTATAGTAATTTAGTGTTTAATAACCTAAAAATTTAAACTTCTGGGCAAGAATTCACTCTTTGACAAAAATTTCTGGGAAAACTGGAAAACAATATGTCAGAAACTATGCATTGACCAATCATATCTAATACCTCATACCAAGATAAGGAAAGGGGTTCATGGGTTAGACATAAAAGGTGACATTATAAGCGTATTTGGAATAGTCTAACACTCAGATCTGTGGAGAAAGAAGGAATTTATGGTCAAAGAAGAACTAGAGAACATTATGAAGTGCAAAATGAATAATTTTGATTACATTAAACAAATGTTAAGAGTGGCTAAAATATCTTCTATTTTGGAATGTGACAAATAATATCTCTTTAATAAAGATGGCCATATTCCAGAAGGAACTTTTTTATAGCATATTTTTAACACATTTCTCTAGGACTTAAAATGATAGCTAAATTAGATGTGTCTTTCTATTTGTGTGCATTCCATTGCATGCTCAAGAGCACATTAAGAGTTTCATTATTAACTAGCCAATGTTTTGTGAAAATGATGTCTGGTTGAGGTAAATGTTTATATAGTATCATAGCACTTTGATAATTTGTTTTAATTCTTTTTATTGTATATTTATGATAAGATATTCTTTATAGTCTACCTTACTACATCTTTCACAATCTTTTGCTGATATGTAGAAAGATTGTTTTTAAAAAAAAATAAATAATAATAATAAAGGGATTAAGTGATGGTTGGGAGAGGGAAATAGGTAATTTTTTTCCTTTCAACATTACCACTCTTGTGTAGATTATTATCAATTGTAACTAAAATACTCAATATTGATTCTGCATGTTTCCATGAACTTGAAGTCATGGTTTTCATTTGTAGAAATTTTTATTACAGGATAATTCTTAGAAAATATATGATACCTTAAGTTTGTTTTGGATTCTGTGCTATTTTTATTGAGCTAATAATTCTTTTTATTTTCTCCTACAAATAGTCATTATTCAGTTTGAGAAGAAAATCATATCTTAAAAGTTTAAAATATGTAGAAGTTATATAGATTAAAAAGATATAAACTAAGGCTAAATCCCTGAAGAAATAAGATGATTGGAACTTTAAAAAAAAGTTTTGTTTTTATTGATAATTGTTTATATCACCTTTTTTATTTCTTTCATCACTTTCTTAGAGCCATCTATTGTAAAAAACACAAAATAAGAAAAAAAAGTTCATGAAAATTGAGTACATCATCTAAGCCTGATAGTGTATGTAGTATTCGATTTCCTTAGCCTTCCACCTTTGTTTAGAAGGGAGGGGAATGCATTCTCATATTCGTTCTTTGAGACTGAGCTAGGTCATTATACTTTCTTAGCATTCATTTTTCAACTTTGTTGTTGGTGGCCAATTTGCTGTTTTCATTGGTTGTTATTGCATGTTTTGCTTGCTGGATTTTTCCTGTACTCTTCTTATTTTATTATTTTTGTTGTCCCCAGGTATACATGAACACTTTTTAAAATCTTAAATTTTCATTAATTTTTTATATGTTTCCATATAAATCTTTTTGGGAGCAAAATATCAGGACAAAAGGGGAAAATCATGGGGTAGGGGAGATGAAAATAGTATGTGTTGATGTATATTCAGTCTCCATAATTCTCTTTCTGGATGTGGATGGCATTTTCCCTCCAAAATTTATTGGAATTGCCTTGGATTACTGAACCACTGAGAAGAATCAAGTCTGTCACAGTTGATTATCACACAGTGCTGCTGTTGCTGTATGTTTTCCTGGTTCTGCTTGCTTACTTCACTCAGCATCGGTTCATGGAGATCTTTCCTGGGTTTTCTAAAATCAGCCTGTTCATAATTTTTTATGGAACAGTAATATTCTCTTACTTTTATATACTATAAGTTAATTCAGCCATTCCCCAATTGATAGACATGTACTATTCATTCCAATTCTTTGTCACAACAGGAAGAGCTGCTACAAACATTTTTGCTTTTCCTTCTTTTATAATTTCTTTGGATTACAGACCCAGTAGTGGCACTGCTAGATCAAAGGGTATGCATAGCTTTATAGCCCTTTGGGTATAGTTCCAAATTGCTCTCTAGAATAGTTGAATAGTTCACAACTCCACTAAAACTGCATTAGTGTCTAGTTTTCCCACTTCCCCTCCACTATTTATCATTATCTTTTCCTGTCATCTTATAGGTAATCTCATAGGTATGATGTGGTACCTCAGAGTTGTTTTAATCTGCATTTCTTTAATTAATAGTAATTTAGAACATTTTTTTTTTGCTCTTCATCAATTGATAAGCTTCTGTTTTGTTTCCAGAAGAACATAGAATCTTAGTAACTAAAAATATTTACTCATAGTAATTTTGCTTAGTAATATGTTGTTATGCAACTGCTACTCATTATAATTATATCAGAAATTTTACATGCATGAATAAAAGTGATGTATATTTTTTTTAAGTTGATAGGAAAAACTTGAAATTTTCCGTGACTGTATTAAAGCTCTAATATTTTATGAAGAGTAAAAAAATAAGGCAAATTTGTTAAATGTGTTGGAAAAAATTTTATTATTAATTTTTTATGTGTGTGTGTATAGGTACGAACTATGGCCAGAGATTTGTATGATGATCATTTTAAAGCTGTTGAAAGCATGCCTCGAGGAGTAGTGGTAACACTTAGAAACATAGCAACTCAATTAGAATCATCTTGGGAACTTCATACAAACAGACAAGTGAGTTTTAACAACTAATAAATTTTAACAAAAACTTTACTTTTTATCCTCATGAACTTGACAAATCAATAAAATGAGTAATCCCAGATGAAGAACAGGAAAGGACTGCTTATGACACTTAAAGGTCTTCCATTCATTAGATAAAGTTTGAGATTTTTTCCCCCCCTAAAATAATATTTTAACAGTGTTGTTTGTCTTTGTTCCCTTTTCAACGTGCTCTTTTTCTCTTTGTTTTATTTTTTTTCCAAAATATTTTATTGGCACTTTTCTTTTGGTATTTCTTATCATTATCTTACCAACCCTCCCTCCCCAAACTTTTTTTCCCCTTGCACCTTTTTTCCAAATGAAAATCTCTGCCTTGACTATTTAAGCCATACAAATCCTTAAATTGACAGTATCTGAAATTTTCTCCTTCTATATCTCTTAGCATCCACTTTGAAAGTGCATGATTTTTTATTAGTCTTGGGGAGTTTTAGTTGAAGTTTTCTCCTTTTTTTTTTTTCTGAATCTTTTTTTTTTTTTTTGCTGAGGTAGTTGGAGTTAAATGACTTGGCCAAGGTCACACAGATAAGTGTTAAGTGTCTGAGATCAGATTTGAACTCAAGTTCTTCTGACTTCAGGATTATTCACTGTGCCACCTAGCTGCCTCTAAATCCAAAGATTTAAAAAAGAAATAATTTTACAGATTCATTATTAGTTTAATATGTTTAGATTCTCATGTCAAACTTTATTAAGCTGAAATGGAATTTCCCCCCCATCTTTGTATTCAGTATATAAACACAATTCGCATGTAATATAGAAATTCATTTGTTAGTAGTGCTAATAAAATTTGAACTGCAATAGGAACTTTGGCCTTTATACTTTTTTATTTCTTTACTGTGCTTTTTCTTTAGTGCATTGAGAGTGAGAATACTTGGAGAGATTTAATGAAGACAGCTTTGGAAAACTTAATTGTACTCTTGAAGGATGAAAACACTATTTCACCATATGAAATGTGTAGTAGTGGTTTGGTGCAAGCACTTCTTACAGTTTTGAATAATGTAAGTCTGTTCTTGAATATAAGTGGAAATACAGAGCTTTTTAAATTTTTTCTACTTGCAACCCCTTTTTGCCTGAGAAATTTTATATGATGCTAGATATATAGTATAGAAAATAGATATGCAAATTAAATATTTACTACTAATAAATCATAATTCATTTTAAAGATGAAAAATTTGCATATTAATGAGATGAATGTGCTTCTTTATTTTCACATAAAGAATTAAATCTTGATGCTTGATACTAGTATTTGATACTTTTTCTGTTGCCAAAATTTTCATGATTCCCACATTCAGTTACACAGACCCATTTCAGGACCTACAGTTTAAGAAGCTTTGCCATAATAAATGGCATCATTATCTATTATTAATAATAATAATAACAAATCACTATTTATACATCAGTGTTTAAAATTCTCATTCTCTATAGTAAAGAATTTATTTTGCCAGGTCATCCTCAGAAACTAAAATATTAAAAATATTTAGCATAAACTATGTAATACCTGATTTCAAAAAGTTGAGTAAAATAAAAATTGAGTAATAAATTTATTGACCTCTTTTTTTTCTTTTTCAATTCTAATGTATCTCTGATTTTTTTTTCTTTTCCTAATAATTGGAATAATATTTGAAAAATAATATTTTGTATCTAATAAACATGATATATAGTCCCTTTGATCATTGTTTTGAATTTCTCTAAAATTTAATCAACCCTTAAATTTCTTTATACTTTCTTATGTGGTGATCAGTTTACTAATGTAGTTTAGTTAGGAGAACTGACTTATAAGGAATTTCATAAAAGACCTTTAGATAATAGAAATATATTGGTGGCTAAGTATAGTGAATTTGTCTCATAAATATATTCTGTGCATTTTATTTTCATGGCCCCAATGAGAAAAGAATACTATAAGATTGTTTTTCTTTTAGAGCATGGATTTAGAGGTGAAACAAGATTGTAGTCAACTAGTAGAGAGGATCAATGTTTTTAAGACAGCCTTCAGTGAAAATGAAGATGATGAAAGGTAAAAACACTTTTTCCTTTAATTGCTTACACAGAATAATGTATGTTGCTTGCTCTTAATGAATAAATTTAGGCACCTTGTTCTTTGTGTTTGTGTTTAAACAAACTCCCGATATTGTAGAAAGAACTTTTGTTGACTATAATTGGGGAGTTCATGTACTACTTCTGAAAGGGACTTTCTACATGATCGGGCCAAGTCTCTTAATTGCTATGAACTTCAATTTCTTTGTGCAAAAAAGGGAATAGTTTTATCTAGAGCAGTATAACCGTCTTGGGATATAATACATTTAATATTCTTTACAACACCAAATTTGTCTTGTAGCAATGGTTTAATAATTGAATTAAACAAAGTATATGTGTATTTTCTTCATCTATTTTCTTCATCTATTATTTGAAAATCAAAACCATTTTTCAGTTACATATTACTTAAGCAATGGAAACAAATGGCACAGAAGGATTTTCTTTGACAGCACAAATCTATAAATTTCTAAAGCTTATTTATTTAGATCTATGAGAAATAAAGTTGAACTATGCATAGATGCTTGTGCTCCCTTAGAAATTTGCAAAAAATAAAATATGATTTCACCACACAGAGAAAGTAACATGATTGTGAGGTCTTTATTTAATAGACAAATAAGAAACCTGAATATTGGGTTTTAATTTTTCCTTAATAAATTCCCTCATTCAGTTCAGTTTCTATTATTTTATCCAATTGGATAATAGTTATTAGAGAAACATTTTAATATAATTGTGTTTTTTATCCTTTATTCAAACAATATTTTGAAATTCTTATACTCTTTTAATATTTGCTTTTATCTTCATAGCCGACCAGCAGTTGCATTAATTCGTAAATTAATAGCAGTGCTAGAATCTATTGAACGTCTGCCTCTTCATTTGTATGATACTCCAGGATCTACATATAATCTCCAGGTAATCATAGAATACATAAGCTATTAAAAATGGTGAATGTGTATAGCTAAACTGCCTATCCTTTTGCTTAAAGGTTTGTTTTTCCTTTGATTGACATTCTTGATTTTGGCAAACTTTTAAAGATTTTAAATTATTTCAGGCTCAAATCCTTTTTGTAAATTGCTATAAGTATTAATACTTTCAACTTTTATTTCTTTAATAAATTTACAAAGGAATATTTTTCATTACACAAAAAAAAAGACACAGTTTTAGATTTAAGGTTTTGGATTTAGAGATAATTTTTTCCCGTCAGCAATCTTTTTATGATACTGTGATACTTGATAGAAATTTACTTTAAGGGCAGCTAGGTGGATAGAGCACTAGACCTGAAGTTAGGAGGACCTCAGTTCAAATCTGGTCTCAGATACTTAACACTTCCTAGCTGTGTGACCCTGGAAAAGTCACTTAATCCCAACTGCCTCAGCAAAAAAAAAAAAGAAAGAAAAAAGAAATTTACTTTCAAAATAAACTAATAATTGATTTTTTTTAACCATGTGAAGTAGAGTAATTTACACACTTTTTGGGGTAATCTTTTTTATTTTAGTAGTTGAATGAAGTAGTTCATGAAGTAAGTCCCCTCCTCTAAGCCTTCAATTTTTTCTATATATATTTAAAAATGTGTGATGTTTGATGTGTAATGAAAAAGATATACACTCACTTATAATACATGTAAACTTTTTTTCAAGAATCACACATTTTAAAAAATATATAGAAAAGGTAAGGACTTAATTACCAGTTGTACAACCATACCCCAAAAAGCAATGGTGAACTGATTGGTCCCAACCTATATAGTCATTTCTACTACAATGACACAGAATTCAAAATAATCCTGTCTTACTCAACATTTTTATAAATGAAATATGAAAGATTTCCCATAAAGCTTATAAAATCTGTAGATGACACAAAGTTGAAACTGATGCCTAATATGACAGAAGGTATAATCAGTAATCAGAATTATCTTGAATACTAACAAAATGAATAAAAATCAGTGAAGTTATAGGGAAAAGGGTACTCTAATTATTAGAAAATCTCTAATATCTCCCTAATAAAGTTTCCTAATATGAAGAGTAAAGTTGTCATCTTGCAACTTTGACCATTTTTCCTTGTTCCTGAGAAAGACTTAATTTTTCTTCCATCAACATAAATTTTTTTTACATACTTAGATATGTATCCCTAGAGTCTTCTCTTTTCTAGGTTTAAACAACCTTAATTCCTTCAACTGCTCTTCATATGAAATGTATTCATTTTGCCATACAGATTCTCCTCTTATGGTTACTTCCCAGAAGTAAATAAATGAACTTTTCCAGTTTATTTATTGTTGTCTTTTCCATAGAAATTAAACAAAGAATTAAAGTGCATTTGACAAGGGCATAGGATAGTGAGATTATTAAAATTCTGTTGAAGAAACAACTCCTACTTGGAGCTTTTCCTGATATCCCTCTCCCCACAAACTTAGATTCACTTCTCCCTAAAAAAAAAAAGTTTAAATTTCATTTGTGTTTTAAATAGATCACATATACTTATATATATATATATATATTCATTGCCTTATTATGTAAGCTCCTCTAAGGATCTTTGTATTTGTAATTTGTAAAGGGGATTTGTAATCTTTGAATTACCAGCATCTAACTCTGCTTAATATATAGTAGGTGCTTGATAAAATGGTTATTGGTTATTCAGTGGTCTAGGTTTTGGCAGTCCTTAATGGAGCCTAAGAATATGTGAGCTTTGTTGGCTGCCATATCACCCACTTGACTCATTGAATTGTCAGTACACTAAAACCCCAAGTCTGTTATAGATTTCTCTAGACATGACTATTTATGAAGCTGATCTTTTTGAACCCAACTGTATAATTTGTGATTGTTCCTATTGAATTTTATCTTCTTAAATTCAACTCAGTACACAATCTTTTTTTTTTTTTTTTTTTTTTAATAGCTTTTTATTTACAAGGTATATGCATGGGTAATTTTTCAGCATTGAAAATTGCAAAACCAGGACCAGCTAGGTTGCCCAATGGATAGAGCACCAACCTTGAATTCAGGAGGACCCTGAGTTCAAATCTGGTCTCAGACACTTAACCCCAGCCTCAGAAGAAAAAAATAAAAGAAAAGAAAATTGCAAAACCTTTTATTCCACTTTTTCCTCTCCTTCCTCCCACCCCCTCCCCAGATGGCAGGTAGACCAATACATGTTAAATATGTTAAAGTATATGTTAAATATAGTATATGTATACATGTCCATACAGTTGCTTTGCTGCACAAGAAGTACACAATCTTCTTAACACTTTATTTTGGGTCTCAGCTTCCTGTTAGCTGTTTTCATTCTCTCATTTCCAGGACAAAGTTCATTTTCCTTGTCAGAGAAAAAAACAAACAAAAAAAAAAAAATAAGAATTGAATGGCATTGTTGTCATATATCATCCCATCTGTCCCAAGCAGTGATTCTTCTGTCTGATGACTCCCCCTCCCATATAGTTAAAACTTTGACTACTTTTGTCCTAGATTCCCTCAACAGCCAGATTTCATTCACTTCCCATTTTCTCTTATCTCCTTAAATTCTATCACCTACTCTTTTGCATTCTTTCATATCAACAAATATTTATTGATCATTATATTATATTCTCTTCACTGAGTCTGACAAAAATGAATAAAATTTGTTCCCTGGCATTAAGGAGCTCTTAAAAGTTTATTTAGGACAATAGGTCATGCACAGATAATTATGATTTGAGATGGTATAGAGCCACTAAATTATGTTGCTATCATGTTTATATAGTACTTGTTATTTCCCAGGATGAGATTTATTTATATGTATCTTTTGGATTAAGAAACATGGGATTGAAAAGTTTCATGACTTGCCTAATGTAATAAATTATTTAGTTGTTAAAACTGAGACTAGAACTCAGATCTTCTCTATCTGGTTCTTTTGTTAAGGAGGATGGGGGAAAGAGAGATTGCTTCTATCTTGAATGATTTGTGGTCCAGAACTTTGATTTGGGAGGAACTTTAGGAATCATGAATAAAATTTATTCATAGTAATCTTTTAGTTTTAGCCATCTATTTTAAAAGAGAAGTTAACTCAGGTCTTGGAAATCAGGTGAATTGTTCCAAGTCACACAGTAAATGGAAGAACTGGAATTTGAACCCAGGTCTTGTAATAATGGAATTGAGTCTCAAAGTTTAGTCAGTATTGGTAATAAAGAAGGAGCTAGGTCTCAGAGAAAAGCAAAAATGGGAAGAGTTGGGGAACAAAGTTATGGTGATTCTTTTTGGGCTTGTAACTCAGGTTAAAAGAAGAGCAGAAGTTTTAAGGACAAGTGGCATACTCAGCAGAGAGCCAGGTTCTAATGAAAGGAATTGGGGGAAGAGGTAGAGAATGTAGTAGGTTTGCTTACAATAGGGCAAAATTTCCATATTACTAAAGGAATCAGATAAAAGGGCTGAACTACTTATCTGAGGAGGGGATTTGGAAGGAGAGTATGAATAATTGTCCTACCCCATGACACATGACTTATGTGTAGAATTGTTTTTTGTTCTTAGTCTATTACTTTTACCTAAGTAAAGAATTTGGAATCTAGACAAGGAAGAAATTGTACCTGTTAAATCTGAGAGACATGATTTTTTTTAATAGACTGTTCCACATAAACTTAGGGCTAGAGATAAGAACAAGATTTTTTATTAGGGTTTGTTTAAGGTTCACCTTTTCACTTTACTTCTCAATTTTTTGGACAGGCTTTATGTGAGATCAGATTAGTTGTATGACACAGTCCTAGGCCAATGCTTTCTAGGCCAGGAATTGAAGAGTTTATCAAAAATGTATAAAGGTTAGAGTTTTTGGAACAAAGACATCTTGCTCCCTAATCAACACTATAATTTGTAGTTAACTTCAGCTATGTCATAATACCCCTGATGGATAAGTAAGAGTCCTTTCTTTCTAGAAATATATTGTCTAAACAATGAAGACAAATAAAAACACACAGAAACACATAATCAATTATATAATGTACATGTATACTATAATTGGTGTTCAAATATAAGATGACTTGTAAATATATGTTAGATATACACGGAATGGAAGATGAATGCAGCTTTTAATTGTAAAAACACTTGCAATGATGAAAATAAGCTTGTGTGCAGATTAAATTATTTCATTAAAATGTTACTCTAGGGGCAGCTAGATGGTGCAGGAGATAGAACACCAGCCTTGAAGTCAGGAGGACCTGAATTCAAATTTGGCCTCAGTCACTTAACACTTCCTGGCTGTGTGACCCTGGGCAAGTCACTTAACCCCAATGGGGGGGGGGGGATAACTCTGTTGAAATTATGTGAGAATTCCAAGCAATCAATAGTTTGCATATGAACTGTGCTTTTCTTGATAGTACCTGCTAATTTTCCATTTATCTTGTTTTGAGAATTAATAAAAATGCTTTACTTTTACTGTTGACATGGTTTTCAAAAACTATACAGTAAAATGATTAGTTATATTTCATAATTCTAGACTAGCAAGGCATTTTCTGAACTATTTTTCTGTACTTGTTTTAAAAAGATATTGACAAGAAGATTACGATTTCGTTTGGAACGCGCATCTGGGGAAACATCATTAATAGATCGAACTGGAAGAATGTTGAAAATGGAACCCCTGGCAACAGTTGAATCTTTAGAGCAATATCTCTTGAAAATGGTGAGGTTTATTTATTTATTTATTTAGTTGTTTTGTCTACTTGAGGATAATGGAATTATTTGGATTGATATCGTCTATGTTCCTTGTTTTCAGGTAGCAAAGCAGTGGTATGATTTTGATAGGTCATCTTTTGTTTTTGTTCGGAAACTACGAGAAGGGCAAAATTTTGTCTTCCGGCACCAGCATGATTTTGATGAAAATGGAATCATTTACTGGATTGGGACAAATGCTAAGTAAGCAAATTGTCTTTTAATGTATGTTAATTGTAATCTTATTTTGAAAACTCCATGATTTTATAACTGTATACCTTCTTCTGCCAATATCTATGTATATCAAAACCACTCAAAGCCTTTTACCCCATTGCTGTTCTTATGCATGTTTTTCCAGTTTCTCTTTAGGTACTCTGTCCTGGAGAAAATTCTAGTATCATTTTTTTGCTATTTAAATATTTGAATTTTAGACTCAAAACCTATCCATATGTTTTTCTTTGCTTTCATAAAGTAAGCCTATTTTGTTATGCTAATTAACATACATGATCATACAGCTCTTCTCTGCCTTTAGTATAATAACTTGAACATAAATAGTCATTGGCAACAAACTAATAGTATTTAGTGTTTATCTATCATTCTGCAGTTATTTATTAAGCACATATCTTACCATGCAGTATGCTGGGTACTAAATACATGATACAAAGAATGAAATGATTCCACTGGCAAGGAGTTTTTTTTCCTACTGCAGGAGACAAGTATATAATTATTTTATATAGTACAAATATAAATGAAAAAAGTATAAATATATACAAAGTTGTTAAATACAAGGTAGTTTAAGAGGAAGGACACTAGCACTTGGGGAGGGGATATCAAGAAAAGCATTATGAAGATTAGAATGCTTGAGCTATGTCTAAAAGGAAGAGAAAAACTCTTGAAGAGCCTAGATTTTCCCAGAGAATTGTGTATCATTCAAAACATTTGAATTTGTATTTCTTAAGTGACTTTGTTAACCAAGAAGAGATGAAGGACCGAATCAAGGTGGTAACTTAGTAAGTAGAATGACTTGGATTTAGAAGATGTTGTGAAGGAAGATGTGACAATATTTGGCAATTTATTATATATGTGGAATGAGGGAACATGGGGAATTCAGAGTAATGCCAAGCATATACACTTGAGAGATTGGGGGGAAAATGGGGCCTTTTATAGAAACTGATAGGTTTAGAAGAGGGGGAAGTTTGTGGAGAGAGATAATTAGTTGTTTTGGATATGTTAAATTTAAAATGTGTCTGGGATATACAGTTTGTAATGTCCAAATAACATTTAGTTTTAGGACTGGCTATATTGTCCTGGGAGTCATCCCCATAAAGATGATAGATCCCTGATGAGTTGATTGAATGAAGTCAGCAAGAGAGTATAAAGAGACTATCTGCTTTGATGTTCTCTGATTGACAGCCTGTATTAATGCTATAGAAATTACTTCTTGCTCTTGGTTGTATGGACAAGAGATCTTCATTTTGTTTTTATGTTGTATGTGTTCACACCTTTTATAGTCAACATTGTTTGAGATACACATTTGAGTGGAAAATGAGCCTGTGAAGAGTTTGGTGTAAAATCTACTTGGCAAATTATTCCAGTATGTGTGTGTAGGTTAAAATTGAAATCTTAAAGAGAGAAAATGATTCATTAACTGCTACCACTTCTGTATTATTGAAAATAGATGCAGTTTTCCAAGTACAATTCAGTAAGAGTTCCCTGTTTAATTTATGAGCCCAGTTCATTGTATACTTGTGACACCTATTCTAAACATCATGGTCTTCCTAGCCTTATTGGCAACAGTAATTGATCTATCATATTTAGACCTTATTGTTCCTGTCCAAATGTATTGTGTAAATTAGAACTATTAATTTAAAATTGAAAAGGACTCTGGGTCCTGACTTAAAACATAAAATAATCTATAGTAGGTGGGAAGATGGGGTAATATTTTTAAAAGGCTCTCAGAGAGTTGGCCAATTTAAAATCACATTTGAAGATCTCAAAGGAATCATCCAAAACAATGGAAACGGTCATAAATGAAATCTTTACCAAAAAATTTCCTGTCTTTAGCTTCACCTCTGTATAATGTATCTTCAAAGCTGTCAGAACAATCTAGTTCTTTATCAATTTTAATTTAGGGACTATCTGTCTTTGTTTTTGTTTCTCCGGTGCTTAATAAATTTTTGATCAATTTAACTTCTATTTGTTTATATCTAGATAAATGGGATACTTTTTTTTCTTTTTTAACACTTTGTTGATTTTCTGGGCATTGTTGAACAAGAAAAGTTTTCTGGTCAGTCAGATTTATCATGGAGTCTTATGAAATAAGGAAATAATCTTTTAAAAAACTCTGAGGATAAACAGTCTGAAAAAAGATCTTTAGGATTTACTTTTGCTGTAGGTCAAATGCCATAATTTATATTGTTGGGCCATTTTTTGTGTGTGGTCAGGCAAATATAGTAAATTTCCTGCAAAAAAGAATATTTTTTCTCTCCTTTCATATTGTTTTTGAGCAAATTTGAGTTGCATGCAAAAACTATTTTCCCACAATTTCTGTACAAAGCATATAGATTACTAGTAGGTAAAGCCCCTTTGTTTTTCTGAGGTTGGTAGTTGGGTGCATATTTGTAAAGAACCCATTTCTGTTATCTTAATCTCTTTAGGCTAATTTTTTTCCTCAAATGCAATCATTTCTCAAACAATATAAAAACTGAAAGGTGAGTTTTGTAAAGTGAAGATGAGTTTCAAGGGTCATCAGTAATTTTCTGCGATACCAAGCCTAACTGTCAGTCAGAGGAAATAAGCAAAATTATGATGGAATCACCCAGGTTTTAAGAAATGTTTTAAATATATTCAAGTGCATTTAATAATTAGTCATATCCATGTATACATATATTGTATTTAATTTATACTTTAACATATTTAACATGTATTGGTCAACCTACCATCTGGGGGAAGGGGTGGGGGAAAGGAGGAGAAAAGTTGGAACAAAAGGTTTTGCAATTGTCAATGCTGAAAAATTACCCATGCATATATCATGTAAATAAAAAGCTACAATAAAAAATAATGAGTCATATCCAAGATGATGAAAACATTAAATTTTATGAGTTTGAATAATATTTAATTGTGAACATTGCTCCCTGTTATATTTCCATTTTAACTTATAGTTGTGTGTCTTTTTTATTGTAAATAAATAAATAAAGGAAATCAGTATAACTAGCACTAACAGTTTCCTAATTTTTCTTTTATATCTGTTTAGAACTGCATATGAGTGGGTAAATCCAGCAGCCTATGGCTTGGTGGTGGTAACATCATCAGAAGGAAGAAATCTGCCTTATGGTCGCTTAGAAGACATCCTAAGCCGGGATAGTTCAGCGCTTAATTGTCATAGCAATGATGATAAGAATGCTTGGTTTGCCATAGATCTTGGTCTATGGGTAATTCCATCAGCATATACATTACGACATGCTCGTGGTTATGGAAGATCTGCACTTAGAAATTGGGTTTTCCAAGTATCCAAAGATGGACAGAACTGGACTACTTTGTATACACATGTTGATGATTGTAGTCTGAATGAACCAGGGTTAGTTGAAGATTGGCTTTACAAATTGGGAAACTTTGTTTCTTTATAATGTAGTATTTTAATAATACTATTCTGTGAAATTTTTAGGAAAACGTTTTATAAAAGTAGCTGTGTTTGGAATTTGGAATATATTAATTTAAAATGTGCTTTCGACTTGTATTGTGGGGTATTAAATTGGATATTAAAGACACAGAACATTCAAATTAGTCACATATTTTTTAAGCACTTACTATACACTAGGCACTGTTTTAAGCACTGTTTTGAAGTTAGTTTAAATACATTGATAGAAAGTATCATATTATTCATTTTGTATATCAAATTTATTTTGAGGGCTTTTTTTTGTTTTCCTGGGTTACTAATCCCATTATTGTAAGGAATTTTATATATTGGTTTCTTAGGGGAATTATCTACAGTTTTGATGAACTGAGTAGTTCTTCCTTTTTAACTTGTTTTTAATGATGATTTATGACATTAATTAAATAACAATATTTTGAAGTTCATTTTAAAGTTTTTACTGTTCATTTTAAAATATTTTTCTCAACTTTTAAAAAGGTCAACAGCAACATGGCCTCTTGATCCTCCAAAAGATGAGAAACAAGGGTGGAGGCATGTGAGAATCAAACAAATGGGAAAGAATGCTAGTGGCCAAACACACTACCTCTCCTTATCTGGATTTGAACTTTATGGCACTGTGAATGGAGTGTGTGAAGATCAGCTTGGTAAAGAAATGATATATAGTAATTTTTTCTAATATTGATAAAAAATTAATAGTTTTCAAATGTGAGTTGTTTATGACAGTGTTGGAATCGTTGTTTTATAGGAAAAGCAGCTAAAGAAGCAGAGGCTAATTTAAGGAGACAGAGACGTCTAGTACGTTCCCAAGTTTTGAAGTATATGGTTCCTGGAGCCCGGGTAATACGAGGAATTGATTGGAAATGGAGAGATCAGGATGGCAGCCCACAAGGAGAAGGCACTGTCACAGGAGAACTACATAATGGTCAGTAGGTACCTGTTTTGAGAGTTACAGGATTTTTTTAAATGCCATATTGGCATTTTTTTTTCAAAATTTGGATTTGATTTCTACTTTTTTCTCTCCATTTCAATAATATTTTGGATATGGAATTAGGTATATTCTAAACTTTTTTTTTTTCAGGACTGTGACACAATTCTAATGATTATACTGGCAGCCATAGTTTATTTTATGAAGAATTGAAATAGCTACTTTAGTGATTGTGAGAATTGTAAAGATCCCAAATTATCTCTGCATATTAGTTATTTTAAAAAGCATTATTACTGTGAGATGGTATAAGTAAAAATACTTAAATTTTTAATATTACTTTGTCAATGCATATAACTTAACTCAGATAACTTACTTTCTATCTTTCTTTTTTATCTTAGCAACTGTGATATTCTTATTAGTCTTTTGTTCTTATTAGTCTTTTGTAATACTGTAGATTTCTTGTCTTTCTGGCTTTGCTGGGATCAGGCAATGTTAATTTTTTTTTTTTTTTTTTTGTACTAAATCCTATTAAAAAGCATTTTTAAAAGCTTCCAGTTGCATAAGAACATGAGTTATCTGCATGGTTGTCTTTCTTTTCTCCTGCCATTCTTTTTCTTTGTGAGATTTCCACAAGAGTTAAATTAATAGAGTAAATTTTCTTTTGATTATTTGACCTTAATATTTATTTCCCTAAGTTCAGTGTTGTTTAAATAAACCTCAGTATTATATTACAGAGTTGGTGATGGACTTTAGTTTCATCTATTCTGTAATGCTGATCAGAACTATCAAAAATATCTAAAGCATGTGGATCCTCTTCAGTAGAGTCTTGTCTAATAAAAATAATACGAAGTGAATTTTCCATTTTTTTTTTTCTTGCTCACATACTTCAAAATGATAATCAGCTATTATGCATGGAAACCAATCATTTTTAAAAGCCAAAATATAAACTTTATTTGTTTTATGTTTTGGCAAATTCTTTTCTTCTAGTTAAATTATTCATGAAATGAATTTTAGGGCCAAGGAAAGCTCAAAGATATAATTGATTGGTCTTAATAATTAGCAATAGTCAAGGCATACCTGCTGCAACTCTACAAGACAAATGGGTTTGACTGGGTATGTGGAGGGATAAAATTCTTTTGGGAGTTTTGGAGCTTTTGTATCTAATTTCATAACAGTCATGCCCAACAGCCTTTATCTTAATGTGGATTTGTGTATGAGATATGTGTTGTAGCTTGTAAAATAAATAATTATTTACCAAATGGTTTTTAAGGAGAGAGATTGTTGTGTATACAAGTAAAATCCTATTGTAAAGTTATATAAAAGACTTGTATTTTGATAAGGCGTTTTGGATCATCTAAAGTTGTATTCCTTTCCATTTTTGTTTGCTTTTACTGGAATACTTCTTCATAAGAAGAACATTCCATTATTGTCTTTTTCCACAAATTTTCTCTTATCTCTAAAAGTTTCAGTCCTTGTTCCTTCTTGGGACATGTGTCATACCTATATTTTCAACAACACTACAACATCATATGTTGAATATAAACTTTTTTGTGTGTGGCTAATTTTTTTTTTTTTTTTTTTTTTTTTTTAGGATTCTAATCTTTATTTGATTATTTGAAAAGTAGCATTTTAGTTCTTTCAAGCAACAACAATTGTTTCCTTTCCATTTTCCTTCAACTTCTAGAAGTAAAAATAAAAAATAGAACCTTAGTGCTGACAAGCAAAACTGATACCCATGTTACCAATAGGGACATCTAGGTGGCGCAGTGGATAGAGCACCAGCCTTGAATTCAGGAGGACCCGAGTTCAAATCTGGTCTCAGACACTTAACACTTCCTAGCTGTGTGACCCTAGGCAAATCACTTAACCCCAGCCTCAGGGGGGTAGGGGGGAAGTCATTCCATGTTGCCAATATACAAAAATATATGTCTTAATCGGTTCCCTAAATCCATAGCCTCTTTGTCAGAAGACAATAGCATGATTTATCATTATTATTCTGGCATCATGGTTAGTCATTGAATTGATCACTTATTAAGTGTTCCAGTGTTGTTTTTATGATATTGATGTTTTGGTTCATATTTGTCTCTTGGACCTGCTCACTTCACTCTTTATCAGTTTATACAAGTCTATTTAGGGTTTTGCTTAAATATCCTCTTCAGAAATACCTTATAACACAATAGTATATTCTGAAACTATAATTTTTTTTCTTTTTTATTAATTTTATAATTATAACAATTTTTGGCAGTATATATGCATAGGTAATTTTTTACAACATTATCCATTCTACTCCCTTCTGTTCTGAATTTTTCCCCTCCTTCCCTCCACCCCGTCCCCTAGATGGCAGGCATTCCCATACATATTAAATATGTTATAGTATATCCTAGGTACAATATATATGTGCAGAACCGAATTTTGGTGGTGGTGTTGTTGCAAAGGAAGAATTGGATTTGGAAGCTAAAAATAATCTGGGGAGAAAAACAAAAAATTCTAACAGTGAAACTATAATTTGTGCAGCCATTCCCCAAATCATAGACACATCCTTGGTTCCAATTCTTCGGACATTAACTTTGATGAAACACTCATTAAAGAGAGCTATACAAAAATAGTTTAGATGGTTTTGATAAATAGCATGTTACTTACTCATGGTTGGATTGAGCAAATGTAATAAACATGATAGTTTTTTAAAATTAACTTGAAGATTTAATGAAATACCAATAAAAATTCCAGTGGATTATTTAATATTAGATGGATTTATGGTAAAATATATGTAATAGATGGTTTATAGTAAAATTCATATGGAAAAAGTAAATTGGGCAATATAATGAACAATTATAATAAAACAGACCAAAGAAGGTAAACTATTACTATTATTATCAGATCAAATTAATTATGAAATGATAATTATAAAAACTGTTGAATATTGGCAAAAGCATAGGTTGATTAATGAAACAAAAGAGAGAATCCAGAAGTCATATCAAATATTTGTACAAGCTAAATGCTAGATAAACACATTCTTAGAAGCATTAATGAATGGAATTACTGCTAAAAATTGTTGAACAGTTATATAGAAGAAAATTAGTTTGGATCCATCTAAGTCTTGACAGTTTAGAAATGAAATCAAACTGTTACCTATTCTCCCTATAGTATTTTCAGTAGTTCAAAAGAAGTATTCACATGTTAAATTTAGCAGACAACATAATAAAATATAACTAGATCACTAATTTTAACATTTATAAAAATTCATAAAGAGAAATAGGCATGCCAGTTGCTCAGGCTTTTGAAGAAAATACTGAAGTGTTGAATTGGACTAAAGTGATATTTAAGCACTAACAGGAGCTCTTAGTACATACCATCCTACCCTTAATGCAAGTTTCCCTTTACTAGACTCTTAGCCTCATTTCTCTTTTCTTCTGGACCACTTGTCCCAGCTTAGGTGGGAACCATTCCCTGTGTCATGAGAATCATTACTCCTCCCAAATTAGAATTCTGTATTTTCTCCATAGAAACATTAGTTTGTATATCAATTATTTTTATTGAACTACTAATATACTATTACTGGTAAGCTTGATAAAAGTTTGTGGAATAACCTCATAAGCTTTTGTTATAATGGTTCTGTGGGAAAATGTTTTTATTTTCAAAAAGTTAATTTAAAATTGAATTTTTAATAATGTAACTGGTTTGTAAGTTTGGTCTTGTCTGTATGAAGAGTAGCTAAAAAGGATAAAGAGCATATATTTATCTATAAAGAAAAAAATTAAATTTAACAAGTCCTAAAATATTAACTGTCTTTACATTTGGTTTAATAATGTTTCTAAAATTTTCTGCCTGTCCTCATCTCTTCTCTTTTTAAAAGAAATGTGTTAGTTTCAGAGGGCTACTCTGCATACAAAGCAAATTAAGATACTAGTCAAATAAAACAGATTAAATCCATTTAAGATTTTTTTGTGTGAATATGCTCAAACCCATATAGTTAACTCCACTGGATGATTGAGTTGCATACATTTTTGTATATAGTCAGGGATGTTCTAAAAGGACTAATAATACTTAAAGCAGCCGTGTATTTACTTTTTACTATTGCTAGTAATGTTCCAAGAATTTTAAATAGCTCCAGAATTATTAAAATACTTTTCCATAGGTAGATCCTAGGAAACATTTTGTTTTTAATATTAATTACATCTTTTGAGTTTAGAGACAGATAAAAAAACATGAAACTTTTGGAGACTATTTGTTACTTAACTATTAATAGTTAGGAAGTATGTTGCTTTTACATTTACAAAACACTTTTTATATATATGTCCCTTCATTTGATCCTCACAACAGCCTTGTGTGGGAGATGCTATTTTTTCCCTCCCTTATTTAGATGAGAAAATTAATGCAAAGAGAGGTCAAATGACTTGTTCAGGGTGACATGATATCTGAAGTAGGATTTAAAATAAGATCTTCCTCATTCCAAATCTAACATTTTATCCACTGTGTTCCCTACTTGCCTCCTATATATTTTAAAATTTGAAAATAAAACATAGCTTTCTTATATTTAAGAAAAGAAAGTATGTACAACAGCTTTCTTCATATATCAAATGCTTAGATTATAAATCTTCAAAATTGTTAAACTATTTTTCAGATCAATTTAATGTTCAATTTTAAAATTTAATTATCTTTATTTTATATTAAAATTGTTTCTTTTTCAGGTACATATTAATACAAATGCAAAAATTACAGTTCTTTACTATAATTCATTTTACAAGATCATTAATAATGTAATTATTATAACAGATCAAATCGCTGAATTTGAAATTTTCTGTGCCTAATTCATCTTATAAAGATGAATCTACTTTTTAAAAAAAGAATCTTTGAACTTCAAAATATGAGCAAAATGACAAAAACTGTCATTACCTTAAAACAATGTTTTATTTGTAATATTCTCCCATGGATTGGTAAAGATTTAGAGTACTTTCAATATGTGCAAAATCAGTGAACCATAGGTGGTTGTTTTGTTTTTATTTTTGTTTTTTTATATGATTTTGTGTTTTCAGAGAGATGGGACCATTTGACTGTATAATTTTACTTAGCATAGTTTTTTTTTTAAAGGTTTGTTAATTTCTGAATTTGCTTAAAATGTAGGATTTTTTCCCCCTGTGCTTTTATAAGTGTTCACTTAGAAAAATGAAACAGAAAACTCCATAGTGAATAAAATAACATTTTCACTGTGTGTGTGTGTGTATATATGTGTATATATATATATATATATATATATATATATATATATATATAAAAATGAATTGTCAGAAAGTAAAAAGAATATACCAGGTTTGTCTGAAATGTTTTGCTTAGAATAGTTTTTTTTAAAAATAATTAACTTAGAAGAATTTACATTTCTGTAGTACTTGATGGTTTTGTAAAACACTTTTCTCATAGTAATAAACTAAGATAGTATAAGCTCAGAAAGATCAGTGATTTGCTTATAATCATACAGCCAGTGGAACCCAGGTTTCCCTCCAATTCCAGCATTTGTTCTTCTGTTCTGTTGTGAATGATATGACCCAAAGAATACTGGCCTTCAATATCTTACAGAGACAAAGGGTTTAAATCGATTGAATTTTCAAATCTCCTATTTAAATTTATAGCTGGCAGACGAAAGTTATTTAATGACTTCTAGTAACTCAGAGATACAAAGCTGATCCCATATTGTGGAGCTTCTGTCTGACACGCTCCTGTCTGCTTTGTGCTGGGTCTCACAAACTCCTGTCCCTTTCCAGGCTGGATTGATGTCACCTGGGATGCTGGTGGCTCAAACTCTTACCGTATGGGCGCAGAAGGAAAATTTGACCTCAAGCTTGCACCAGGGTACGACCCTGATACAGCGGCATCACCCAAACCTGTTTCATCCACTGTTTCAGGCACAACACAATCATGGAGCAGCTTGGTGAAAAACAACTGTCCAGACAAGACCTCTGCTGCTGCAGGCTCCTCAAGTAGAAAAGGAAGCAGCAGTTCTGTGTGTAGCGTGGCCAGTAGCAGCGACATCAGCTTGGGTTCGACCAAAATGGAGCGGAGATCAGAGAGTGTAATGGAACAGAGTATAGTTTCAGGAACTGATGTCCATGAACCGATTGTTGTTCTCTCGTCTGCTGAAAACATGCCTCAAGCTGAAGTAGGGTCATCCTCCAGTGCAAGTACCAGCACCTTAACAGCGGACACAGGAAGTGAAAATGCGGAAAGGAAGTTAGGTCCTGATAGTTCTGTTCGTACTGCTGGAGAGTCTAGTGCCATATCCATGGGGATTGTGAGTGTTAGCTCTCCTGATGTTAGTTCAGTGTCTGAATTGACTAACAAAGAAGCAGCTTCACAAAGACCCCTTAGCTCTTCAGCAAGTAACAGACTCTCAGTAAGTTCTTTATTGGCTGCTGGGGCCCCTATGAGCTCTAGTGCAAGCGTTCCTAATTTATCCTCTAGAGAAACTTCTAGTTTGGAATCTTTTGTAAGGAGAGTGGCAAACATAGCACGAACCAATGCTACAAACAACATGAATTTGAGTCGAAGCAGCAGTGATAATAACACTAATACTCTGGGGAGGAATGTGATGAGCACTGCAAGTAAGTGATCTTTCCTTATGAAAGACAATGCTTTTCTCAACTCTCTTAAGTGGTGTAAAATAGAGCCTTTTAAATAGTGATTTATGTTTATTTTAAAAACTGAAGTTCTAATTGGTTTCTAGTGCTTTTGAATTATAAAAGTTTTTATGATATCAAAATAATAGTTGAACAGAATTCTTTTTATATTGAAGGGCTCAAATTAATTATGTTCTAAACCAGGGGCTCACTAATTGTCCCAAGGGCCAAATCCATCCCACCTCCTGTTTTTGAACAGCCTACTTTATTTTAAAATGGAAAAATTCATGGCTACTTCTGTCATAAACTAAAGAAGCTTTAGTCTTTGGTTCCTAAAGTAACTATAGAGATTGTTTAATAAGAGGGGAATGTTAGTAGTTGAGCATACTTCATTGAAATTAGTGTTATTCTGATACAATTTTTGCTTGGATCTTGATTAAGTTAGTTTTAGTGGAGCTAAAGCTTTGATTCTAGTGGAAGCAAATATTCAAAGTAATTTGTTTTGGAAAATACGACTGAAAAGATTATTTTAGTTCTTGTTTATATTCAGCCACTTTTAGTTATAGTTTGAAGAAATCATAGTCATTGTGAAACAGTTTGATGTTAGGTTTCCCAAGTTAGTTTTAATCTTCATAGCCATTACATTTATTACTAAGCCTGCTTAAAAGTTATTTTCTTTGTTTTGATTTTTTTTAGTCTATTGCACATATAGGCATGTTTTTTATTTTTAACTTGCCATCTTTTTATCTATAGCTTCTCCTCTTATGGGTGCTCAAAGTTTCCCTAATTTGACTACAACTGGTACTACATCTACAGTGACAATGTCAACATCTAGTGTTACTAGCAGCAGTAATGTAGCCACAGCAACAACAGTTCTATCAGTTGGTCAGTCACTAAGTAATACTCTAACCACCAGCCTCACATCAACCTCAAGTGAGAGTGACACAGGTCAGGAAGCAGAATATTCATTATATGGTAAGTTATTATTAAATCTTAAATTGTTGGCTCTTTTATATAGTCACTTTTTCTCTCCTGGAAGAACTTAGACCTTTCTATATAAAAGTTCTAGTTAAAATGTGTTGATTTTAATTGCCATGATTTTATAATAAGCAGATATATAGTTTCTTTTATAGGAGAATCAAAAAATGCAAAATAATTTACTTGGATAAACATTGAAGTTTGGGGGAGGGGGGGAGATTGGCAACTACCTTAGCAGATATTATATTTGAAATACTTAAAGAAAAGGAAAGAGAAGACAAATAAAAAGCGCAGGTAAATAAGCTTTGTTAAAATGTTATTTTTAAATTGACTTATAAAAATTATAAAAATTATTCTATGTTTTTTAGCAATTGATATTTCAGTATTAGGAAGTTTTATTGTTTTATCTATTTTGTTTCCTACATTATAAATATGTTAAGAGCTCTTTCCCATCCTTCCCCCTCTTCTCCCTCCCCACCTCCCCCCAGTATGATCTATATGATCTTTTACTTTTGTCAGGCCTTTTTTGTCTTTTTTTTTCTGTTAACATCTAAATCTTGTCATTTTGTGATCTTGAGGTTTTTTGTTTTAACCTAGCAAAATTAAGTTTTTATTTGTTAAATACCTGATATATATAAAGGAGTGAGTTAAACCTACTATCAAATTATAGTTCAGTAAAGATGAAACAAACAAGTATATAAAAGAAGTTGTAAAATGGTTATCAAACATGGCAAGTAGGCTAAGAAATTTAAAGAGAAGGGATCAAGGATGATGACAGAAAATTTGGTATCTAGACTTGACTTTTGAAAAAAAAAAAAGCTGTTAGACTTAGATATTAGATTGAATCTAGGAAAAGTTGTTTGTCATAAAGGATTTAGTGCACCAAAGCAAGGAGGTAAAAGAAGTCATTCCAGTTTGAAGCAGGGGACAATATACTGAGAGATAAGACTAGAAATGTAACTTTGGAGGTAGATTATAGAAACCCATGAATATTAAACTAAAAAGTAGTTTACATTTTATTTGGTGTGCATTTGAGAACTTCTGTTGCTTGTTAAGTAGGAACATGATTGTGAAGATTGCATTGACCCTGTATTTGTATCTTAATTTAATCTTGGCGCTGCTAATCAGTATCTATAATGTCTGTATGATCTTGGGCAAGTAACTTATAAAGCCTCGCTTTCTTTTATAAAATGAAGGAGTTAGACTGTATGATCTTTTAAAATCTCTTTTAGCTCTAAATCCTCAAATTTTTTCTGCTTTTCTAAAAGTTGTAGTATCTGAGTTGAAAGGGACTTGAGTGCTTCTACTGTAGTTCTATAACTTAACAAAAATTCCCCTTTACAACCTGAAGAGTCATTTAGACTTTGCTTGAAGACTTTTACTGAAGAGGAATTAACTGCTTCCCAGAGCAGCTAGCTTATTCCATTTTTGGGTCACTCTTATAAGAAATGATATGGTATGTCATAGTGGATAAAGAACTGACCTTGTGGTCAGAAAAACCTGGATTCAACACTTATCTTGCATAAAAGTATATATGTCATTTAGCGTTTCAGTGTCCTAAACCAGTAATCTCCAAATTCTTTTTCATATACTTATATTGCTAAAAAATCAAAAACATAATTTTTCAAAAAAGAGCATGTACCTTGTATGTGAATGCTTATTTATTTTTATATTATGTACTTATATAAATTTTAATACTGCTATATTAAAATTTGGGGGCATTAGAAAACTTGTGCAAAAATAAAAATTTAAAGGGAATTATACCTAAGGATGAGATAATATTTGAGCTTTGAGTCAGTATAGTGCCACTGGAGGAGGAGGAGAGTATCCTGGTTAGACATGTTTTAGAAACATTGGCAGATGTATGGAGGACATTAAAGAGGGAAGGCACTTGAAGTAGGGAGAGCAATTAGAAGGCTTTTGTAATAGATTAGAGGACAAGAAGTGTTGTAGTAGAACTTAAAGAAATTGACAAGTTACATATAGCGAGTCAAGGGAAATGAGGAATCAGGGATCCTATCGTGTAACTGGAAAAATGATGGTGTCATCAATAGAAATTGAGGAGGTTGAAAAAGAGATGTTTGTAATCACTGCCTTTCTAGTTTCCTTATCTTGGGTTTGGCATTCTTTATCACTGAAAAGTGAAAAGTGTGGATTTAGTAGAGCTTTCCCCAGGCTACAACTTCTCCAGACTGCCTAGGATGCTGCTAAGGAGTATCTGCTATTGTCACTAAATCAGGGAAGGGTGGGGTTGGGAGATTGTGGGGATTATAGAGTTGTTGTAGAGAATCTGACCTTCACAGCAGATGTATATAACAGAGTATGGTGGTTGTTTTAACTGTCCTGAGGCTGTGGGGAATGTTACACTTTGCATAAACTCATGGAAGTCTTTCCAAGTTTTTTGAGAGTATCCTGTTCATCATTTACTGTTGAACAATAGCATTCCATCATAATCACATACCACAATTTATTTAGCCATTACCCAGTTGATGGACATCCCCTCAATTTCCAATTCTTTGCCTCAAGAATGGAGCAGCTATGAAATTGTTTTGTACATATAAGTCCCTTTTCTTTTTGTTTTTTATCTTTTTGGAGGAAATATCCAATGTAGACTAGATAATGTGATGCTATCTTTGCACTCTCATCCCTGTTTTCTTTTTTTTTTGTTTGTTTATTTTTTTTTAATTGTATTTTCCAATCTTGGGGCCTATTCCATTTGTAATACTTGATAGGTAAGCCTTTTCTCTTTGCCTTAAGATGTCCAGTTCATCTTTCTTATACTGTATATATTTATACAGTATAAGTGTCTGAGATCAGATTTGAACTCAGGTCCTCCTGAATTCAAGGCTGGTGCTCTATCCACTGTGCCACCTAGATGCCCACTGGATATAGTATTCTTTGATCTTCTGTGTATTCTCATGTGGTAGTGATGTTGGAGTTATGTCTCTGAGCCACATAGACTATTTTCTTGTCTATTTTCTCATGATCTAAACCAGGAATTAGCTCCTGTTGTTCTTTTGATTAATAATTGACTTTTCTCTGCTTTTACCTTTTGTGTAAAATATAAACACACACTCACATCCCAATACATATGTGAATAAACAGGCATACATGCATATACATATGCAAGGGTGTATGTTAATATGCTAATATAGGAAGAGATTAGGCTATACCTGTTAGGTTTTAGAAAAGAACCTCTGCTATTAAACACAAGTTAAATATATCTGTTGAATGCTTTTTTATAATGCAAAGTGTAATAATATTTATAAGATGTAATTTAACTTGGAAGATTTCTAGTTTGAAATTTGTAATGGTAATCAATTATGTTGACTCAGAGTAAAGAAGGAAAAAGAAATGCTTGTTACTTATTTGAGTACCTTTTAGTACTTATTGAGTATTTCTATAGTATGATATTAAGAAAGGATAGAATCAGTACGATTAGATAATTTCTTATTCCAATAGACCATGAAGAAAAGTATATAAAATAATACATTTTTATTACCTCCCTTCTGTCAGACTACTTCATTATTGACTGTTGCAACTTGTCCTTGCTGTCTTGCCTATTTGTAACCACTTTATCCTACAGATTCCCCTGTAATCATGTTTGGGTCATTTTATCCTTAATATACAATTTCATTTTTATCTTGTTTTATTGGACCACAGATGTGTATGGTATTTTTTGACAATTCATGATTTACTTCAAAAGGAAAATTATTATGTTATTCTCTAGATTTTCTTGATAGCTGCCGTGCAAGTACATTGTTAGCAGAGTTAGATGATGATGAGGACTTGCCTGAGCCAGATGAAGAAGATGATGAAAATGAAGATGATAACCAGGAGGATCAAGAGTATGAAGAAGTTATGGTACAGGAATTCTCTTGACTTTTGTTTATTGATATAGCAAAGTGGTGCTCCCAGAAAACATGCTAAATTAAAAGTATTATAATTGAGGAAAAGCTCTCTTAAATGGAAAATTGGTGATTAAATAATCTTTTCCCTGAGCAGTGATGAATGTTTTGATTGATGGGTAAAAAAAAAGTTGGATAATGAAATTTAAAGTTGCACTAATGATATTGAAGTATATCTTTAGTGGGCATCTCTTATGTATGGTTTTCTTTAATGGACTAAATTAGACTGTTTCATGTTATCCAGCTGAGTCTAGTGCCTGAAAAATTCTATTTATAGGAACTTGAAAATATTGGGTCTCCGTATATTAATTTTTCCATTTGATCAAATTTAATAAAGATGCATTTTAATGGAGGAAGTAGTAACTATTTTTAGTGTCTGAAACTTCGAAATGAATAATAAATTGGTTATAGGTTTAGGATCAGAAAGGGTTGCTTACAAAGCTATTCATAAGTTTTTCTGAAAGTGACCTATAATGTTCCCAATTTTAATAACAGAGTGTGTTGATTGTTTCAGAGTAAAATTGGTCAGGCTAGGGGAAATAATCTTTATGTAATTAAAAAAATTTTACATTTCTTTTTTTGAGATCCTGAGGCGTCCATCCTTGCAGCGTCGGGCAGGCTCCCGCTCTGATGTGACTCACCATGCTGTCACATCACAGTTGCCACAGGTCCCTGCTGGAGCAGGCAGCCGACCCCTTGGGGAACAGGTAGACTTCAGTTAATCTATATCTTTAAATCTCAGCTTCTTGTCCCCAAACTATAATATATATATATATACACACATATATATATATACATATATATTAATTGTAACAAAATAGCCAAAAAAAGAGCTTAGAATATATGGTATTACTTATGAAAAAAAAAAAAAAGTAGATAAGTAATATCTCTACAGAAGATTAGTAAGTGACATTTCCTAGATCACATATATTCCTAGATATTTTACTTCCTTGGACTTGTGGCGGGGGAAGGAGACTTGTTTGGGGATAGAGGGAGGGTTACTGCTTTACTGGGGATAGCTGTGGTAGCTGAGACAGTATCTTTCTTAAACTCTTTCATCTTGGCCATGAGGATCATGGAACCTGTAGTGGCAAAGTTTCTAGCATTTAGTACTTTGCTTCTCAAAGTCACATTTCATTGATTTCTGGAGCATGCTACAAAGCTTTTTAGTGTCTAAGTTAACATATAAATGCCGGTAGAATATGTAACCGCAACTTACTCTGGTTGAAATTGTTAGATGTTTAGCAGATTTTCTTTCAGTCCAATAAAGTGGAGGGTGTACCTTTTTTTTCCTTTTTTCTTTTGGACTAAGGTTAGAGGGTTGTATTTATGTAGTTTTTGCCATAAAAAATTTAGCAACATTGTTATCAGGGCAAACATTTTATTATTCACTAATAGAGTTAGTCAGGAATAAAAGGTTAGAGGAAATGAAGTAGATTTTTGAAAGCATATGATATTTATCATATCCATCTTTTTAGTTACAGTCCAAGGGAATTTGGCATGATAATTCCTTCTGTCTTATATATAATCTTTTACATATGTAAATTTATATTTGCTTATTCTTTGATGGGACACAACTCAGTTGTATTACTAAATTACCAACTATGAAGAAGCCAGTTTGCTGCCCAGAAATATTTCACTGATTCCAGTTCTTTTCCATGCATAAAATTATTCCACAGGTAAAGTTTGACTGACAGAAATTTTTTTTTTTTTTTTAACTAGGAAGAGGAGGAGTATGAAACTAAAGGAGGACGTCGAAGAACTTGGGATGATGATTATGTGCTAAAACGTCAGTTTTCAGCATTAGTACCTGCTTTTGATCCTAGACCTGGTCGTACTAATGTTCAGCAGACAACTGATTTAGAAATTCCACCCCCAGGTATGTAGACAGAATAGTGTGTATTTTATGTCTTCTGATTAATTTTAGTTTATTAGACATTAAATAAAATAGCCCATGTAGTGAGCTTAGAAAAAGTTAGTTTTAGTTTAATATGTGAACTAATAAAAAATAGAAGTGTTTTGTTCTATTTGGTCCTGAAAATGTGAATGCATGTCAACAGAAACATTTCAAGTACAATATATTTTGATAAATCTGTGCTGTTTCTGTTCATTATTATAAATAATGTACTTTATGAAATTGCACATTGCAGTTTTTTGTTTTTTTTTTTTAAAGATTTGTTTTCTAAAGGGCTAATGATGAACATGGACACATTGTTTAATCTTTCTGTCAATTTTATATAAAACACAACTGGGTAGAAACAATTTAAATAAATATTATAAAAATTTGGAAAGGGCATTTTTGCTTAGTTGTGAAGGTACTTGCATGTTTTATAATATAGCAGTGTCCTGAATAAAGTTGGCTAATCTGTAGTACACAAACATAAGCATTTAGATCACAAAGTGAGAACTCAGGTTGTCTGAGAGTCCAGGGTTCAAGTCCCTGTTCAGGCGCCAAAATGTCAAGGTCCGGTCTAGCTCCTCTGAAGGGCTCAGATTAAGTCCTTGTCAGGATAAGCAAAAGTCCTGGCCCCACGTTGGGTGCCAAAATGTAAAGTTCCTGAATCGTGAGGATCCGGTCGTCTGCTCAATTATAATCCTTCTCTGAGAGGAGATCTGTAAAATCTTTTCCTCTGTGCACAGGTTTCTCGGGAGCTCTGAATCTCCTCCAGCTCTTGTTCTTCCCCAAATCAGACTGGTCTCCTTTTAGCCTGCCTGGCGTCACAACTCTATCCCAGAGTAGATTCTCTTAGACCCAATGCTGCCCTTCTTTTAACCTCGCAGAGAATAGGCATGTGAGAATTCAGTGGGGCATGGGGAAATACTTCCACCAATGAGCTTGCTCCTCTTAGAATTCCTAAGATATAAACTCCCTTCAAAGGCCTGAGCCAAAGAACCGTCAAGTCAACCTGAGTTCTCACCTTTTCACTGTCCAGACAACCTGAGTTCTCACCTTGTAATCCAAACAACAAGGTGCCTGTAGATATTATTAAATTTATCCCTTTGCCTTTAAAAGGTAATGTATTACTTGTATAATTAATATATGTCATAGAAAAATGAGTAAATGTCATTTCTTCTGCCTGTTGATTTTATACGCTTTCTACTTTATTATCGTGTATGTTTTACTGTAATAATATTTTCTCATGGTTTTCAAATTTTCTAGGTACACCTCATTCAGAGCTCTTAGAAGAAGTTGAATGTACTCCATCACCTCGATTAGCACTTACTTTGAAAGTAACAGGTCTTGGAACAACTCGTGAAGTCGAATTACCCCTCACTAATTTCAGATCAACCATCTTTTACTATGTACAAAAATTACTTCAGTTTTCCTGTAATGGCAATGTGAAATCTGATAAACTTAGGCGTATTTGGGAACCAACATACACGTAAGAGATTTTTTGAGTTACACTTTCATATTATGTGATGGGAAATTACCCAAATTTGAATTCTATTTCTGACAGTAGTTCAGGTTGTTTTTTATAAACCAACATTTGTAGAGTTCTTTAAAAATACCTATCTGATTACCTTTTTTCTTTTAAAATGTATAAAGCATTGATTAATATTAAAGAATATCTATCTATATTGGGGACAGTTAGAAAGCGCAGTGGATAGAGCACTCGTCCTGAAGTCAGGAAGGCCTGACTTCAAATTTGGCCTCAGACGCTTAACATTTCCTAGCTGTGTGATCCTGAGCAAGTCACTTAACCCCGATTGCCTCTCTACCAAAAAAAAAGAATATTGAAATAAGTTTTGTAATTTAATGGTTGACATTTTTTACTATAAGTATGCATTATAAAAGTAGTTATATACTATCAAAGTCTCTTGTGGAATACTTCAGTTTTTGGAAGGAAAAACATAAGCAGAATATACAACATATATACAATTTCTTTTTCTAGTCTCTGATTTTCTCCTCTGCTTCTCTTTTTTTCCCATATCCATCTTCTAATTTTTGTCTTTTGTCTTTGAAAATTGCTATTTTAATTACTATATGCTAAAAATGTCCTTTTTTCATCCATGCCTCTGGTTGGTTTTTTTTTTTTTTTTTTTTTTTTTCCCTGAGACTGGGGTTAAGTGTCTGAGATCCGATTTGAACTTGGGTCCTCCTGAATTCAAGGCTGGTGTTCTATCCACTGCATCACCTAGCTGCCCCCTCTGGTTATTCTTTTAATGCAACCTCAATGGAAATAGTAGTAATCAAGTTCATTATCAGCACACTATTATGACTTTAAAAAGATTTCTGAAATTGTTATTGTGTGCTTGGTTTGTATTCATGATGAAATATTCATTTTGTACATCTTTCTCTAAAATTAGTGACTTCTCTTTAGCCCGTTAGTTTTGAAGTAACCTGTTCTGTTTTTATTCATAAAACTTCTCCCAAGATACTACATTTATTATCCCCCTCAGGATGTGGCCAAAGGGTGGACCCTTATTAAAGTATAAATAAACTTCATTGGAAATAAACTTTAAGAAAAGACTTAATTAATTTGGATAATATCTTCATATTTAGAATCATGTACAGAGAGATGAAGGATTCTGACAAAGAAAAAGAAAATGGAAAAATGGTAAAAACATTTTCTTTATTACTTTTTCAAGTCTTTTTTCTTGTTCTTAGTCGATAACCGACATGATGTTGTTTGTAAGATGCACCATATTGGGGGGGGGGGGAAAGTAATACTAACAGCATTTTAATTAGGAAAAAAAAGTTGTTACTTATTAAATGCATGATCCTGAAGATATCTTAGTGTGATGCATGTAAACATCTTAGACTTTACAATCAGGAAAGACCAACATTTGGTTCTTCCTGTTGTAGGGTTGCTGGTCTGTAGAGCATGTGGAACAGTACCTTGGCACTGATGAATTACCAAAGAATGACTTGATAACCTACCTGCAGAAGAATGCAGACTCCGCTTTCCTGCGCCACTGGAAATTAACCGGCACTAATAAAAGTATTAGGAAAAACAGAAATTGTTCTCAGCTCATAGCTGCATACAAGGTATATGTCCTCATCCAAATACTGTTCTCTTTGGGAATGGCTGTGTGCTTCATTTTGTGGCTTTGTAGGTTCTTATAAGGAGGAAGATGATAATGGGGTGTTTTTAGAAGTGTGTTTAGAAGCAGCTAGTTGGTACAGTAGAGAGAGCAGCAGCCCTGAAATCAGGAGGATGCAAATCCAAATCTAGTCTCAGACACTTAACACTTTCTAGCTGTGTGACCCTGGGCAAATTACTTAACCCCAGTTGCCTCAGCAAAAAAAAAAAAAGAAAAAGAAAAAGAAGTGTGTTTAATGATGTCCATGTTCCAACATTTCATTTTAAAATCTAGCTTTATAGGCTCAGATGTAAAATTTCCTATAAATATATACAACTTGTTAGGAGTTATTTGATGGTAAAAGAAATAACTGTTTTCAAAGGATAGATTTCACTTTTGATTTATTCTAAAAATGTGACTTAATGATTAATTTTACTAATTATTTCTATAGGATTTTTGTGAGCATGGATCAAAGTCTGGATTGAGCCAGGGAGCAATTTCTACTTTTCAAAATTGTGATATTCTTAGTTTGGCCAAAGAACAGCCTCAGGCCAAAGCAGGGAATGGACAGAATTCATGTGGAGTAGAAGATGTTTTACAGCTGTTACGCATTTTGTATATAGTTGCAAGTGATCCTTACTCAAGATCTTCTCAAGAAGGTATGTAAGAAACCTTGTCTGGTTTCTTCAGCATCATTTTAAAAGCCAGTCAAGTTTTTATATTTTTATTAATGTTTACAGAAGGAGATGAGCAGCTTCAGTTTAATTTTCCACCAGATGAATTCACAAGCAAAAAAATCACTACGAAAATATTGCAGCAGATTGAGGTAATTACACCAGGCCAATGAACTATGCGTACTGTAAGTGCTGGGCTTTTGAAGTCCTTTCTTTGATATGTTCTTCTCTGCCTGATTTCTTTATAGCTGTTATTCATTTTGACCTTGACACACTTTGCATTTGCTTAATTGGATATCAGAATTTATTCTTCCTGTTAATTCATATACAATATTCAGACCATTGTTTTATACAATAATTTTCAGGAACCATTGGCACTAGCAAGTGGGGCTCTGCCAGACTGGTGTGAACAGTTAACCAGCAAATGTCCCTTCTTAATACCATTTGAAACTAGGCAACTGTATTTCACATGTACAGCATTTGGAGCATCCAGGTAAGAAATATATCTCCTTTTAAAAGATGTTTAATATTGTAATAGTATTCTTAACAAGCAGTACCATAGTTAGGGCTACTAAATGCTTATTGCTGTAATCTTTTAAAATGTGTCTAAATTATAAATTTTTGCTTTGAAATATTCTTTAAATATTTGCTTTTGATTTGAAGAATAGGGTGGACAAGGTTTTGAATTATGCATCTGTTGTTTGCAATAGGCTTATATAGAAGTCTTACATGTATTTCTGGGATGGGGGAAGAAGACAGAAAAATACATTTTTTATGTAAAGGTCTTAGGCTTGAAAATACTTTTCTAAAATGGAGTTGTGATTCAAAGACAAAAATATGTTTTCAATTTATTTAAGGAAAATTATTGTTATGGGAAGACCAGATAGCAAGTTCATGTACTCTTTCTAGAAGTACATATAAATTCTAAAAGTTGATTAAAGAATTTGCTATGATTATATACTGGTAAATTTTTTATATAAATTAGAAAATGTAGGAGTTTGTTTCTATAAATATGAATTAATTACTTAATTTATTTTCCATTGCAAGTATTACTTGTTTGTAATATTTTACATATCATAAATATAAAACAATCTATGGGATTTAAGCTTCTTGAGACCCCATTTTTCTTTTTGTTTTTGTATTCCTCAGAGCTCATCATATAATACACACTTAATAAGTGATTCACACTGAATGGAAGAAACACTTACCAGCTAGATAATGGTTGAAGAGTGCCAGACATTATCCTTGCTTAGTGTCATTTAGTTTTCTGGGACATAAAATTTGTCCATTTATCCAAAAAGTGTCTTAAAGTTCCTTAGCATTTTAGTTATTAACAATTAAAATTGTATATTTGCCAAATAATAGTTTCTATTCATCTTAAATTCTAATGTAAGCTGTACATTTCTATTGCAATTAAAACATTTATTTTTCCCAATAGATTTTCATGTCTTGTGATAATTACAAAATAAAATGTTTAAATGACAAATAATTATGCTACCCAGCAACTGTATGCCTATAAAAGTGGTTTAATCCTATGGTTTTTTCATTCATAACATATTAGGAAAATAACATTACATACTTTTATGAACTGAGAGGGTTGAATTAATGCTCTGAATTGTAAATTTAATACTTGTTATAGTTTCATTGCTCTCTCTGTTTTAGAGGTTATTAAATGTGCAAAGGACTTTATCTGTAATATGAAAAATATTCATATTTAATTTCTTTGAATATTTTCTGGTGAATAGAGCTATGATAATAACTCATTTGCATATTATGCATTATAACTTATGAAACCTTTTTCTTTGTGTGTGTCTGTCTGTCTGTTTGTGTATACATCCAAATATGATCTATCTGTACACATTTTTTTCTTCTTTCAGAGCAATAGTTTGGTTGCAGAATAGACGTGAGGCTACTGTTGAACGAACAAGAACAACAAGTACTGTAAGACGAGATGATCCAGGAGAGTTTAGAGTTGGTCGACTTAAGCATGAAAGAGTAAAAGTTCCACGTGGTGATTCATTGATGGAGTGGGCTGAGAATGTTATGCAAATACATGCAGATCGGAAATCAGTTTTAGAGGTACAGCATTTCATCCATACATAAAAGTTAAAATGAGATGTGTACCCTCTTATCTATCTTATAGAACCATTTTGATAACTAATTTAAGCCACTTTCCCAATCTTTTCATTATTGCAGGTTGAGTTTTTGGGAGAAGAAGGGACTGGCTTGGGACCTACATTAGAATTTTATGCTCTGGTGGCAGCAGAATTCCAGAGAACTGAACTGGGAACATGGCTTTGTGATGATGATTTCCCAGATGATGAATCTCGTCATGTAAGATCCATTTCCTCCATTTGAAATCATTATCTTAGAAATACTAATCTATGAACATGGGACCAAAAAGTCAGATGTTAAGAGCATATGAATTTTGGAACCATAGAACTGCTATATAAATAACAACAAACTTGTTATCCTCTTTAGTGTTTTTGTATTCCTCAGAGCTCATCATATAATACACACTTAATAAGTGATTCAAACTGAATGGAAGAAATACCAGCTAGATAATGGTTGAAGAGTGCCAGACATTATCCTTGCTTAGTGTCATTTAGTTTTCTGGGACATAAAATTTGTCCATTTATCCAAAAAGTGTCTTAAAGTTCCTTAGCATTTTAGTTATTAACAATTAAAATTGTATTTTTGCCAAATAATAGTTTCTATTCATCTTAAATTCTTTAGTGAGATGTCATTGTACCTGAATTGAAAAAATTTCAAACTTGTGTGTTTAATTTTTTTAAATTAAAAACATCTCCCCTACCTTTCTTATCCTGTAGGGGCATTCTCCTCTCTCCCTCTTCCCCTATTCTCCTACATTTAATTTGAAATGACTTTTTGTTGATGGGTAACTTGACTGTATCTTGAAAAAGGATCTTTAGAATTAAGGTTCCATGCCCCCACTACACTAGGGAAACTTTTGTTATTTGAATATTGTGACATTAGCATTGATTATTAGGTTCATGATTGTTAAAAAACATCATTCAGCCACCACAAATATTATTTTAGAATTTATTAGAGGCAATATTTATGAATATTCCCATTTTCTAATAGAAAGATAGGAGTCTTAGTTTATATATGATTCAATTGTACTTTAATTATTTTCTTCTTTTTACAACATTCAGGTTGATCTTGGAGGTGGATTGAAACCCCCTGGATACTATGTACAAAGATCATGTGGACTTTTTACTGCACCATTCCCACAAGATAGTGATGAACTTGAAAGAATCACAAAACTTTTTCATTTTCTTGGAATTTTCTTGGCCAAATGCATTCAGGATAATAGACTTGTGGACTTACCTATTTCTAAGCCTTTTTTTAAACTCATGTGTATGGGTGACATTAAAAGCAATATGAGTAAACTGATTTATGAGTCACGAGGTGATCGAGATTTACACTGTACTGAAAGTCAGTCTGAAGCATCTACAGAAGAAGGTCATGATTCACTTTCAGTAGGAAGCTTTGAAGAGGATTCAAAATCAGAATTTATTCTTGACCCACCCAAACCAAAACCCCCAGCATGGTTTAATGGGATTTTAACTTGGGAAGATTTTGAACTGGTAAATCCACATAGAGCCAGATTTTTAAAAGAAATTAAAGACCTTGCTATTAAAAGGCGCCAAATTTTAGGCAATAAAAGTCTTTCAGAAGATGAAAAGAACACAAAATTGCAGGATCTAATGTTGAAGAATCCATCAGGTTCTGGACCTCCTCTTAGCATAGAAGATTTAGGGTAAGATTTATATGTATGCTTTTTAGACCTGATAGCTTCATTTTTTCCTCCCTAATTTAGGAATTCCTGTTTATGGGAAAAACACATATTACTTCTTGTTATCTTGTAAAGTCCTTTTTTTTTTTTTTTTTTTAATAGTTTTTATTTACCAGATATATGCATGGGTAATTTTACAACATTGACAATTGCCAAACCTTTTGTTCTAATTTTTCCCCTCCTTCCCTCCCCCCCTCCCCCAGATGGCAGGTTGTGTCTTATAAAGTCTTAAGTGAGAGTGTTAAACTAGACTAGTGCTGCAACAGATAAATGCCCAAAAGATTCTGTAGGATTTTTTTTTTTTTTATTGGCACTTAGACATCTAGTATTGGTATAAAGATGACTATTTCTGAAAGATAAAGAATATTTATCATAAGAATAGTTAAAAATCTCAAGTTCTAAATTTAGTTTATCAAAGGTCATAAATTTATAGTTCAAGTGCTTAAAAGTTCATGTGCTTTTAGTTTTGAGTTTTTGGGAGAAGAAGGGATTGTTTTTGGGCCTACACTAGCCTAAAATTCTGGTTATTTTACATAAGCTGAACTTATTATCGCTGCATGATTAGGTTTGTTTTTAAGAGGCTTTTCCTTTCATTTTGCTAACAGTTTATATTAGCAAATGTTCAAAGTTTCGTGAGGTGTTGAAGGTGATCTGGATTTGTTGTTTTGGGAGCTCTCTTCATCAATGCAGATCAACATATTTATAACATTAGAAAATTGTTTAGGAGCATAAAAGGGTTGTGATAACCACAGACACAATAGCTAATATAATATTTATACTAGAGATAGGGATTTAATCTAAGTCTTCTAGTATCTCCATATCCTCTAAAACCATGATACTTCTATGTAAGTCATCATATGTTTAAGATCATAGATTTACATTTAGAATTCTCTGCTTTTCAATGGCCTTGGTGTAGAATTTGTAATTTTTTTTTTTTTTTTTGCAAAGTTAATAAATTTTTCCTATTGTAACCAGTAGTTTTAAGAATTTGTAGAATTGAAACAGAGAGAGAGAGGCAGAAAACACATCTTTCACATTAACCCCTCATACATTTATAATTAATGGAGTGACTGAAATGTTATGGATTTCCCCTTCAAAATTGGCACTTTGAAAATTAATTGGTTTCTTTTCAGAACATCATATTGTTTTAACATTTAATTAAAATTATTTAAATTGAAGACAAAAATAGTTTAAACTTGTCATTTCTCCTTGCTTTAGGTTAAAGAAAGACATTTTTGGTCTGGAATTTTGGGGAGTGATTACAAGCCAATATTTGATACTCTGCCAACAATTTGGATTGGTTATAAATCCTTCTTTCTTTTACTTTTTAGTTTAAATTTCCAGTTCTGTCCTTCCTCCAGAGTTTATGGATTTACAGCTGTGGATCTCAAACCTCGAGGTGAAGATGAGGTAAAAGTTTTGTTTCATTGATCAGATAGACTTTGATATCTGCCTGAAATATTCTTTCAGTATTGTATTGAGAGTATTGTAATAATTAATTTATTTTTTCTTTATAGATGATTACAATGGATAATGCAGAAGAATATGTAGATCTGATGTTTGACTTCTGCATGCAGACGGGTATTCAGAAGCAGATGGAAGCTTTTAGAGGTAATTTTAATTGTCACAAGAAGATTCTTTAAGACTTTTTTTTTTTTTTTTTTTTTTTTAGATTAATTGAAGTGAGAGAATTGAACATATTAATAATATATTTCTGGTTCCCTTTTTACCAGAGTTCAAATCTGGCCTCAGACACTTAACACTTCCTAGCTGGGTGACCCTTGGCAAGTCACTTAACCCCAATTGCCTTAGGAAAAAACAAGAAAGAAAGAAATATGAGAATATCTGATTTGAGTTGATTTTTCCTATTGTAACCAGTAGTTTTAAGAAAAAAAAACAAGAAATCTTTCACAATGATGTTTCTGAAGATTATATAAATATATAATTCATGAGATGCAGCTGAGGTTTAAATTTTTGGCAGTAGTTTAGTAGAGAAATTTTATATAACTGAAGTCAATTTTTTATTTGTAACTATATCCATGGTTATTTTTAATGTTCTAATAGCATATTCTTCATGTATTATATATTCTTCATGTATTAAAACTTTGTTTTGAAATCAGAATTTAGAAATGAAATTTTCATCTTTTTTTTGTTGTTTTTCCCCCCTAAATTTGTTTATATGATAAAGATGGATTTAATAAAGTCTTCCCAATGGAGAAGCTGAGTTCCTTCAGCCATGAAGAAGTCCAGATGATTCTTTGTGGAAATCAATCACCATCCTGGGCTGCTGAAGATATTATCAATTATACTGAGCCCAAGCTAGGCTATACACGTGATAGGTATGTGCAAGAAAATTGGAACAAAAAGAAGAGATTTGCATCATAATTTCTATAAGGCAAATGAAAATTGATAGAAAAGGAGAAAGGTGCATTTTGCTATAAATTATTATGGATCTCTCTTTTCCATTTGAAATTTTCTTTGTCATGAATTGTTCCTTGAGGTGTTAAAATCATTTATACAAAAATTCTGTTAATACAAATCATCCCTATCTCAACCCCCTATTATTGTCACTTTTAATCCTCTATAACCCCCTTAGCAAGTGTAGTAATCCAGATACTAAGAAATTGTCTCATCTTTTATCATTCCCTTTTTCTTTTGCCTTCAAAGCAGTGATCTAGGAGGAGGTATTTACATATTGTCAGGCTCTAGGCATGCAAGTACAAATAATGAAACAGTCTTTTATTTGTTAATTCTTAAGCTTATATTCTAATAGAGAAGATAAGTACATATAAAAATATATACAGCATAAACAAACAGATAATAAATATTATTTTATTAGTAGTTAAATACAAGATAATTTTGGAAGGAGGGCAAAGACACTAAGACAGGATATATGAAATTGTGTGTGAAGAACAAAGAAAGGGCAAATTTGGCCCAGGAGGGCAGTTAATATCCAGAGGCTGGAAAAGATAGGTAGGTTGTGTAGAGCTGTTATTCTAGAGAAGATAGGAAGCAAATGGACGTGATTAGGGAAACTATTTGGTCAAATCCGTGTTTCAGAAACTTTTTTTGGAAGCAGTATGTAGGATGTACTAAAAGAGAAGAGAAGACAACTTGAGGCAAACATCAAGGACTTGACCTAATTTATTAGCTCCTTGGTAGGGGTTCAATTTTAGAGATATTATGAAGTTCGGAGAAATGGCAGAATTTGGTAATTAATTGGATATGTAGGCTGAGGAAGAGTGAGAAGTCTCTCTTTGCAGAAAGTACACATAAGTAGCAGCTGCAAATAAATTTTTCTAGGAGTCTGAGCAAGAGAGAAGAGATAGAGCATAGAGAAAATGGTAGGATTTAGTGAAGATTTTTTTAAGGATGTGGAAACTTGGGAATATTTATAACAGTAGGGAAGGAATGGCAGGGAGAATTGTTTGAAGTGATAAATTAAGATGCAATATCCTGGAAAAGATAGGAGGACCATAGGATCAAGTAAATTTGTCAAGGTTTTTGTCCTTGGTGAGGGGAAGAATCACCTCTTTGTCAAAAGAGAATGGAGGAGAGAGTGACAGATCATGGGAAGGGATTTCAGATGATGAACATGGAAGAAAAGGAGCTCACATCTCATTGTGCAGTGTATTGGGGGTCTTAAGGTAGGAATAGAAAGTTTGGAGTATCTTAGAACCAAGATGGAGAATGTTAGCAAAGCCCAATTGAGTTTGGATAACATGAATGGTCGCCTCTCAGTCACCTTAGTTGGAGCAAATTCTCCTCAGACACAACTCACTTTGTCATATGGTAGGATTTGGAGCTAGAAGGGACCTTGGAGAGGCCTCTGGTCTAGCTTGCTTATCTTAGAGATGATGAAATGGAGGCTTTGGGACTCACCCAGGGAAGAAAATACCAAAAAGGGATGGGGGGAGTTTGAACCCAGGTCCTTGACTCTGTATATTAATCCGTTTTCATTATGGGCATTTATTTAAAGTTTTATCATTCCCCCCACATCATCAGCCTGTAGTGTAGTGAAAGTGTGTAGGATGGGGTGTGTAGTATGAAAGGAGACTCAATTCTATTACTTTAGTAACTGGCCCCTGTACTGTTCCTCACTGACATAGTGGAGATGAGACTTAAATTACTTAACTTTACAAATTAGTGTGAAGCACTGTTTTACTATGAAACCACAAGCTCCAAGTAACCTTGTATTATCTAAATTTTCTTTATCCACCTGCATTTAGTTCTGTGTGTTGTAGACTATACATTTCAGTTTGTGGTTGAACTTATTAGATATATTCTCATGAAAGGCCAGGCTCAGTATTGAACTCAAAAGCTAGCAGTGAGTCTAAAAACAGTCAGAGTTCCTGTAAGGGTGGCTGCCCGAGGCGACTTGTGGAATCTTTCCTGTCTCCTTGTCTAGCCCCGGCTTCCTGCGCTTCGTGCGGGTTCTGTGTGGCATGTCATCTGACGAACGGAAGGCCTTCCTGCAGTTTACCACGGGCTGCTCCACTCTGCCCCCCGGTGGCCTGGCCAACCTTCACCCCCGCCTCACAGTTGTGCGCAAGGTATGGGCTCCCCCCTGGGAGGGCCCCCGGGCATGAGCCAGCTGCCCTCCGGCGCCTGGGTCACAGCTGTGGTGTCTTTCTCCTCTCTGCAGGTTGATGCTACGGATGCAAGCTACCCATCGGTGAACACGTGTGTGCATTACCTTAAACTGCCTGAGTATTCCTCCGAGGAGATTATGAGAGAGCGCCTGCTCGCTGCTACTATGGAGAAAGGCTTTCATCTCAACTGAGCTGTGGAGTGCAATGAAAGACGTCCGAGACTTTTTTTGATAATAGTGAAGCCTCTTGTGTTTGTGTGCAGAAAAGTGTATGACCTTCACGCCGGGCTCTGATGACACTTGCCTTTTTTTTTCCACCTTTGAGGCTTAGAAACTTGTGGAGTAAGTTTGTTAGCTGCTAAAGACAAAAATGAATCCCTTTTAAATACCCAGCCAGCAGGTAAATAGCACAGAAAACTCTGTGTGATGCTTCCAGGGCTCACGTGACTGGAATAAGGTGGTCCTGTTTGATTGTTCCAAAGAGCAGCTCCTCAGATCTTCAGTGTTCACTGAAAAATTTCTAACTGTGTTTGTGTAAAATTTGTCATTTCATGCCCCATACACTACAGTTGCCATCACTGATCCCTATTTTGCTGGCTTTTAAGCTATTTGGTCAAAAAACCTGCTTCCTTAAAACTTAGAGAGTTAATGGGCATCATCTCAAGCTTTTTCTTTCCCTTTTTAACGATGCCTGCACTATCAGAGTATTCTAGTGTTCTCTCTTTTGTTTGGCATATAATCATGCACAACCTTTTTATTTCTTTGAAGTGGGAGTATATTTTTATTTCCTAATGCCCTGCTATAAAGATCAAATTCTTAAGTGTGTTTGTGCAGCTCAACAATAAAGCTATGTTAAAAATAAAAATAAAAAAAACACTGGTTCTAGGTGCAAGGCACACTTAAAGCAAGTTTTGCTTTTGGTTGTATTTTCTTTGTATATTATAAACATTTATTTAACTTGTTGCAGTTTGAAGTAAAAAAAAAATTCCAATGTGTATGCTCAACAATAATCATTAAAATGTTTGCAGCGTACAAATTCGTGTCATGTGACTAATTCACTGCCACTTATCAAACTTTGAGCTTGACCAGATTATCTTTTATTTTTACTGTCAGATTTCATTTCATGAAATTATCACATGAAAAAAAAAGTATTTTTCTAGAGTAAATTCACTAAAAAGTTGACATGTAAAATTATGGTCACTAAGCTTTTGATCATTTCAACAATGTATTCAGTCTTAGTGTTACATTAGCAAGAAACTACTGTTGTTACTTGTATTAACTTTTTAAAAAACAAACCTATTACTGTTGTATCCACAGAAACATGTAAGTCTTAAGTTTTTATTAGGTAATCTTGAAAAAGCTGTGTTGGAATGAAGAAACCTTTTTCAATACAGTTTCTGGGTTTTGAAGACAGTTCTGAATATCCTCAGTTTACAATACCCAAATTCTTGAGACTCTATAACATCTGTCTATAGGTGAAGTCAACATTGCTAGCTTTGACTCTAGCTTTGACTTAACCAAATATTCTTTTCAAAGCCAAAAGCATATTATGAAATTGCATATTTACCTACTTAGCAGGTACATTTCTATAATATCTGAATGGTCATCACAGTTAAAGATTTGGGATCTACCATTTTCAGTTGCTACATGAGAATTTTGTGACTGTTATTGAAGGCAACATTAAAAATACCTCATTGTCAATTTCATAATTTTCTGTGAGAGGTAAGGCCAAAGTGAAAACATAATGACAGCAATATCTAAATGTATGATTTTTGCTTTAATCCAAAAAATACTGGTGGTATTAATTGTCTCGATAAGATCACAAGTGCATGATTAAAACTTTGTACTAGTATTTGGACTAAAATATGTTGGAGTATTGCCATTATTTAAATCTAAAGAATTGTGAAAAGATGACTTTTCAGAGATTTGTTCTAGAATATTATTGTATCTAGAATGATTATTAATTTTTATAAAATCAGTCTGGAAGTTACAGTATTTGATAGGAGAATCAGAAATTACCTAGTGACTACAAAAATATTGATTTATTATGATTATTGATTTATTATACAAAAATTGATTATGTGCCTTTTTGCTTTGGTGGATAGTTCATACCTTGTATTAGTGTCTGTGTATATGTGCACATGTATGTGTGTCTGTCTCAAGTAAGCTGCTCTGCCTGAATTTATAAGCATTTAATTGCTGGAAGGAAACTTAAGGTTGCATCAAAATCCCATATTTTAAAGATAAGAATGCTAAGGCCCAGAAATGTTGTGATTTGTCCATAGTCACGTACTAAGTAGTAGAACTTTATTTCAATGTCTTCTGTTCCTATTTTGTCTTACACAATAAAGGCAGATTGTTGCTGCCAGAGAACAATGCATGCATGGGTAGAATAAGTTCGAAGAGGGTTGGAGCAGTAAGACCTGATGATTTCTGTTTGAGTTCACTTTAAAGACTAGAAACTATTTAGTACTAAGTAGGTATCTATTTCTTTAAAAAGAAAGTGTCCTGTTGATATTTAAGCAAAATAGATTTATATATATTTATATATAAATGGTCCTGTCTGAGAGAGATGAAATGAACTGCATAAGATCACACTGGGAATAAACCCTTCCACTTTTTACTCCTTGCAACAGGTTGTTTCCTAGACTTACCCATTACTGATTTGTTTAGTTTAGATCAATGGTCATTTTCAAAAAAAACCTGAAAAAAATTGATGGCCCACACTGTAGGAATATTGATTGATTTATTTTTTTTTTCAATTCAAAATATCATGAAGATAACAAGTAGCTTTGAGGGTCCCTAAGTAGGATTTCTTCAGTGATACCGGCATAGTATTTTTAAAAGTCATTAAGCTGACAAGGTTTTAAAAATCTGTGCTAAGATGTGACAGCTACTATTTTGGTATGACCCAGAAATTAAATTTGTGCATTCCCTTGGTGCCAAGTCTTGGTGTACTAGTTCCAGTAATTCCCTGACATATGCTACTGATGCAGTGCCTACCAAGTAGGACAATGTTTTCTAATTTGTATGTCTAAGACCTCTTTCCAGCCGGGCTTCCCCATTGCCCTGGGTCTCTTTATCACACTGTTGCCAATGGTCACTTCTCATGTATTCTGCCTTCCTCCTGTGAATGTCCCTTCTAGTTTGTCCATGATCTGCCTTAGTGAGCTGACCAGCAGCTGCTTCTAAGCCCTCATTTTTACAGTTAGATTCTGGCTTTCCATATCCAAACTCTTAAGTGAGTAAAAACATTCCAGGAAATGAATAAGTTTGAAGACACTGTACTGGGAAACAACTAACAACAATAATATTATTAGTAGGATTGGTGTGTTGTCCAATACTTTACTTAGTAAACTTGGTCATCCAACTTGGGACTTGAGAGAGAGGGTTGTCTGTTAGAAAATGGTGGAAAGAGACCTGCTGCATTCCACAAGGTGGCAGAATGTCTTTATCTAATCTTTCCATAGGTTTTCTTCCTTCTTTCCTTGCACACAAATACTTCTGATTCTACTGATTGATGATAGTGCTTCATTGGGAGATAGATATGGACTAGGTCAAACAGGAGTAGGATGGGAGAAGGCCTCTACATCTTTCACGTAGATATCTTTTTATTGCACTATTCTAAGCAACTTAAATGATAGTGAAGCTGTTGAGATACTCTCAAAGAGAGCTTAACTTTTTTTAAAAAACTTTTTGATGAGTAGTTTAAATTTCCTTATTTTGATTCTAATTATCCACTCCTTGATAAATGTACAAACATTTTAATTGCTATATACCCTTGAAAGTTTTTTTTAATTACAAAAGTTTTTATAGAATAACAAAAGGAATCAAATTAAATTGTGAAAAGTTTATTTAGAAGATATACTAGAATTTAAAAGAAAATTTATCAAAATTTATAAAAACAAAAAACTTAATTGGAAAACATTATCTTGAATGATTTGTGTAGTTTTTCAAGCCAATTTTCAAACTTCATTGGCTGATAAATATCAAGCCCTGATAATTCATTTAACAAATTTAGGAAGTATAAAGAAATATACTTAGAATCATAATTGGTAAGATCCTCACCTCTTAATTTGGTTTATAATTTCCATTGCATATCATATTGTGAAGATATTATTTCTGTTTTCCATTTAGGAAACTATGGAAATCTCCAATCCCCAAACCATGCTTTTGGTACTAGACCCCATTTTGCTGTAATATGTGGCCTTGTGGATTCTCCAGGGGTATTATAGTTGTAGGGAGTGTTCTGTGCTTCTGACTTTTCCTTGTGAATCAGTGCCATCAAGACATGGCTTCTTTACTCAGCTCTCAGCCATTTTGTCAAGAATCAGGAGAGGAGCAAGGATTCTAGCCTTGTTAGTTTCCACAATGCAGCCATTCAGCACCATCTCATCCAAAATTATGTGCACTTTATCCAAGTTAAACATTATCTGGGAGGTCAAGTTAAGGAACTTTTTTTGCTTAGAGAACTTCACTTGAAGAACAATTAAATTCTGGGATTAGGCAGAAAAAAATTTTATGTCCAAACTCTTATAAGCATTGTTTTAATATGGTCTCAAACACAACCCTAGAATTAGACTAGACAATAATCAAAACAGTGAAAATTTTTCATTTTTTTTCATTTCTCATGTCTATGTGAATGTAATGAATCTGCCCAATTTCTTGGTCTGACCACAAATAACTAAATTGTAAAATTAAGCTTAATCATGGTTTATAAAGATAAACTTTGTTTCCTTATAAAATGTTATTCAGGGGATGATTTTTTTTTTTAAGTGAGGTGACAAAACATTAAATAGATGAAATCTGCTTTTACTGAAACTGAGTTTTATCATATATCAAAAAAAGTTTTATCATAAAAAAGATTATAAGTTTTATCATGTCTAGTCTATCCAGTATAGCAAACAAAATGATGGTCTTTATTTTTTTAATAAAGACAGCTCTTAATTTACATAAAAAAATCATGCTATGATATTCGTGCCTGAGCCTCAAAAAGCTTCCAAGAAAGAACCTTATTCTAACTTCTCTAGCTCTTCAGTAAACATTCTGGCCTGAGCAAATAACTAGACTAATACTACTCTCCCTCCCCCACATTTGTGTATCTGGGTTAGTTTTAATTTGTAATTTACAAATTTGGGGTTGTTTTCCAGATTGAAATTTGAGATTTGGGGGCAGCTAAGTGGTGCAGTGGATACAGTAACAGCCCTGAAGTCAAGAGGACCTGAGTTCAAATCTGGTCTCAGATTTAACAATTACCAGACTTAACATTTCCTAATTGTGTTACCCTGGGCAAGTCACTTAACCACAATTGTCTCAGGAAAAAAAAATTAGAAATAGAGGTTTTTTTTTTTCCTTCCTCATTTGGTTCCAATGCTTCCTCTACTTATTTGCAGAAATAACTGGCAAAGCATGTCCTATTCTGGCTTGAATTTTCTCTTCCTTTCAATCATTGAGTAAAAAGGAAAGATCCCTCTTGGGAAAGAGAAACCTTCTTTAAAGAAAGAGAATGAGTGGGGCAGCTAGGTGGCGCAGTGGATAGAGCACCAGCCCTGAATTCAGGAGGACCTGAGTTCAAATTTGATCTCAGACACTTAACACTTCCTAGCTGTGTGACCCTGGGCAAGTCACTTAACCCCAGCCTCAGGAAAAAAAAAAGAGAATGAGTCTGGTGGGTAGAGACATGCTTAACTTACCCAAAGATAATTCCAAGATCCTAACTGAAAAAGATGTAGCATAACTAGCACTTCAAGTTGAAAGGTTAGGGAAAAAAACAGAAGAATTCAGGGATCTCCATTTTATTGATACTGGACTTGAAATGTAAACAATTTCATTTCACATATTTTATTTCTTCTTTTTAAAAAAAATGTTTTAGCATACCTGATGGAATATAAATACATACTAAGAATGAATATAATAAAGGTGATCAGAACACAGAGCCTAAAAAGAAATGTAACAATGCTCTTTCCTCAATAACAAAAAATACAAACTCAACCACAAACTTAAATGTATACTCTACAAAGCATAGCACTAAAGCAAGGGGATAAAGAAAATTTAGATAAGACAAGGTTACTTGGAGTTTGTGTCCTAGTAATAAAACAGTGCTTCACACTAATTTGGAGAGTTAATGAATTCAAGTCTCATCTCCATTTTTCCAGTGAGGAATAGTGCAGCCAGGTACTAAAGTAGTAGAATTGAGTCTCTGATCAAAAATTAGGGTTTTTCTCCAAGACCAACATCCTTTTACTACATAATGTTTCTCTCAACAACCTTTCAAGAATATTGGGCTATATGTGTTCCTTTATACAAAAAGCGTTATTTCTGAAAAACTGTGTTAGAATGCCTATAGGGAAGGTTTTTTGAGGAACTGAAGGAATCATTGCAATATCTCCCCTTCGAAGACAGTTCTTGAAAAAGTTACCAATTATTTAAAAGCTTTTCAACAGAAATGTCTCTTAAAGATAACCAATGTCCTCAAATCCAATAATCTTTTTTTTTTTTTCCCAGTAACATCTTCCTCCTTGAACTCTTGCCAGGTCTTGACACTGTTTGCCACCCTTTTCTCCTAAATATACCCCTCTCCCTTGACATAAGAAGTACCACAATTTCAAGGCTCTCTTATTTTTTCAATTATTCTTTTTCTGTCTCTACTATCTCATGACTCTCCTCTTAATTTCTGAAAGTCAATTTTAATCTCAAAAGTTCTGACCTTGGTCCCCTACTGTACTCTGTCATTAACTCCTCTGACTATGGGGGCCATCGTTCTAGAGCTAGACAGAAACCCCCTCATTTTAGAGAAGTCGAGACTGAGTCAGAGAGGTTGTGACTTGTCCAAGGTCACACAGATTTGAACCCAGGCCACTGTCTCCAGAGCCTTCCTGATGCTTTTACAGTAAGTATACCATCCCGCTTTCCTCTTTCAGGAGAGATAGCTGTACCTTTAGCTGCCTACCTGACTTCCTACCACTGTGTCCCTCAAAAATCCTTCTGATCCTCCAATCTCTATCAATCCCATTATTATTCATTGACCCAGCCTCCTGTGGTTAAGCTATGAGAAGGTTTTTCTCCTTTGCTTCATACCCAGTCTATGATCACATCCGGGGGGATGTACCTCCACAATTTCTCATCTGTATTCCTACTGCTACACTCTTGTTACTTCACTACCATTTGCCTAGGTAGCTACCTAATACAGCCTCCTGGGAAGAAAACCCAAATGGAGTCATGAAAGAGTCAGAAATGATTGAACAACCACTACATGTACTCTTATGCTTTAGCCAAAGTGGACTACTTGGCATGCCTAATAGCTATTCTATATTTCTATCTCTGTCCTTGTTTACTATATCCTGTTAATTCACTGGAGAAGAAAATGGCAAACTACTCCAGTATCTTTGCCAAGAACACCCCATGGACAGCACTAATGTGCTATGGTCCATAGGGTCACAGAGTCACATATAACTGAACAACAAATGTCTGCAATACCTCCCTCCCATCTGTAGCTTTCTGAATTCCTTTAAAGCCCAAATCAAAAGCTTTAAGTCTTCCAGGAAATCCTGATCCAACTGACAATGGCCTCTTCTTGCCCCAATTCTTGGTTCACATAGTCCTATGCCTTTTTTTTTTGTTCTGCTGAGGCAATTGGGGTTGTGTCCCAGGGTCACACAGCTAGGAAGTGTTAAGTGTCTGATGCCAGATTTGAACTCAGGTCCTCCTGACTTCAGGGCTCATACTCTCCATTGTGCCACCAATAAAGTTATTTGTGTATGTGCCATAGGTTCCACTAGATTCTGAAGGAGAGGGGTCATTTCATGCTAAAATTATCATCTTCAGCATTTACCATCTCCTTAACAGGAAAGAGATACTTGCCAAATAGACTTTAAAATCCAGCGAGTTAGACCAGGATTTGTTTTAATAAGTTATTAAGTTTCATTCAAATAATCTTCTATCAAAATAAACTATTCTTTAGGGACCCTTGGGGAATGTCCTTAGGTGACCCAGAAAAGAAACATTGCTCCAAGATGGCATATTAATAATGCTTTCCATTTATATAGATCATCACTGTGTTCGTTCTACAACCAGGTTGTCAAACTGGAACTGGACTAGAATCTTAGTCCCCTGACTCAGCCTGGCACACCAGGCCACTCCTGCCAGAACCCAGAAGCCTGAAAAGGTTGTAACAGAGAGACAGAGATGGACAGCATAAGTTATGTGAAAGCAGGCCTCTGGAGAATGATCCTGCTACATTCAGCAAACATCCATGGAATATCGGCCAGCTGCTTCAGTCAGCATCTTTACAAGGTTCTGCTCATTTCCAGTGGTTTTCAGGGAGACAAAAGAATATCTTGGATTTAGCTCAAGAACCAAACAAGTCTGGGGGTTGCTCTCTCTAGCCTAAGCAGTTGATAGGCAATTCAGAGATGTCTCCTGGCCACCGTAGTTATGCTAGACACTGCATTAGTCCTCTGAGGGAGGTCCACAGTCCTTGGGCAACTCACTTACCAACGTCCTGAAAATTCAAGATTCAAGTCAACTGAGGAATGAGGCAATTCTGAACTGATGACGTAGGCAAAGAAATGGAGGCCTATCTGCTTTGGCTTTGGCACAAAACCTCAACAACTATGCAAATCTCTGGCACACAACTAAAGCACTTTTGCTTTTTACTCTGGGAACACAGCTATCTGATTGAGGCAAAGGCCCAAAAGCTAATATTTCTTCTAGAATCTCTGAAAAACAGACTTTCGATATTCATTTAAGACCTTCTGGTTTTGGGGTTGGTCCTATTTCTAAGAGACTGTCAATAATGGAGCTGCCCAGAGTTCTGGTACAGAAGCTATATGTCAGGTGAGTAAGGGCTAGATGGCTATCCCATGGGCCCATGACAATGAACTCGGAAAAGACTTTTCTGCCCTGCATTTGTGTAAGAAGTTAATAAGCCAACAGTAGATGTATTTTGTTTCCTTAAATTTCTTTTCTATATGCAGAAGACTAAGGATTGATAATATTTGAATAAATATTCATGACTCCTTCTACCAACACAGAGCATAATCCCTTCACAGTTTATGAGCTTTTATGACCAAAAATTAATTACCTACTGGCTAATCATGTGGTGATAAGGATCTCTTCAATTAACTGGGCTTTTCCTTGTACAGCAAATATAAATATATCTCTGGGCCATAATCAAAGCCTTCCCCAGCCAGTGGTCCATTGAACCTTGGAGAACCCAAAATCATTTCCAAACCATGATGGAGCATGACAGTAGGATTTTTGGAAAGGAGGCATCAATCACTCAGTCCACAAACTTTTATTAAGTATCTACTACATGTCAGGTATTATGCTGGATAGAGACAATAACAAGGCAAAAATGAAGTCCTAAAAGAGCTTTTTCATCCACCTACATACATATGTATGTGTATGCATACATGTATGCAATATATACATAAGTCCATATAAAGTAAATACAAGTAAACTTTGATGAGAGGTACTAGTACCCAGGGAAACAAGAAAGATCTCACAGAGGAAGTGATGATATTTGAGCTAAGCTTTTAAAAACTAGGAATTCTTTAAAAGCTCTAGTGAGAAGAGAGTGCATTCTGGGTATGAGGGACAGCCTGCGGAAAGGCTGAGACTGGACTGGAGATGAATGTCATGTCTAAGGAAGGGCAAGAAAGCCAGTTTAATTTGACAAAAAAAGTACATGAAAGTAGTGACATCTAAGCCTGGAAAAGCAGGCATGCATCTGGTTGTGAAGGGTTTCAGCTGCCAAGCAGAAGAGATGGTATTTGATCCTATGGTAATCAGGAACCATTAAAGTTTGTTGAGTAGCAGAGTGTCATGGTTAGACCTATGCATTGGGAACATCACTTTGGCATGATAAAAACTGCTTAATCTTATCCAAAAAGCTAAAAAGTCTTATAAAAAGGATATGAAAAGATCCTGAGAAGGGGAAGTAGTTTCAAACATTTTAATGAGTATATTGCAGTCACAGACTATAAGGGTGAAAATAAACTCCTCCCAGAAAAGAATTCCCTTTACAGTCACCTCCATCAATGGTTATCCAGTCTTTGTTCAAACACTTCCTGTGATAGGGAATTCATTACTTCCAAAAGGAGCCCAATTTTTTTCAAATAGCACAAACTGTTAAGAAGATTTTCCCTAGAGGGACTGAAATCTGCCTCCTTATAATACTTATGGCTTGGTTTCTAGTTCTACCCTATATTGTTAAGAGTGAATCAAATATCACATAATTTTTTTAGATATTTATAAACACACCAAAAATTGTTGTCACCAAAATTAGCAATCAAAAATGACTAAATGCTATTGTTATTATCCACATTTAAGTTATATACTTACAAGGATTGGATTGGTTTTCAAAGCGGCCTCTTATTTTACTTCCATGTGATAAATAAAATTTTTTAAAGTAAAAATTAACTTGAAAGTCAACTTGCCTCCATAGCATCCAAACAAAGTCTGTTTCTATGCTCCTGCCAAATATCAATATGCCTGAAGGATCTCTGAGAAAATGATACATCATTTTAGAAGTCTTTGCTGCTTTGATTTAAGAAGGGAAATCAAGGAGCAACTAGATGGCGCAGTGGATAGAGCACTGGCCCTGAAGAAGAACCTGAGTTCAAATCCAACCAGCCTCAGACACTTCACACTTCCTAACTGTGTGGCCCTGGGCAAGTCACTTAACCCCAATTGCCTCAGCAAAAAAAAAAAAAAAAAAAGAAGAAGAAGAAGAAGAAAGAAGAAGAAGGAGAAGGAGGAGGAGGAGGAGGAGGAGGAGGAGGAGGAGGAGGAGGGAAATCAAGGAAAGAAAAGAAGAAAAAGCAGTTAGCTCTGTCTGCTATCAAAGGGAATGAAAATAAAGGAGGACAATCTTTCCAACCTTCTAAATTGTCTGGACTGTATCTTTATTAATGATCTTGATCACTGTGTTGGTGATCAAATGAAATAATAAACGTAAAAGAGATTTGCAAACCTAAAGTGCCAGGTAAATGTGGGCTATTATTATTATAACTAGTTTTGTATTTAGGAATCCTTGTAAATTAAGTAATTCTAGATCATGATTCTTGTCCTTTTTTTGGGCTTTGGATTTCTTTGGCAATATTGTGAAACATGGGAAACCCTTCTCAGAATAAGATTTCTAAGTGCATAAAACAAAATATATAGATTGTATATTGTATAAAGGGGAAAATTATATTGAAATAAAGTTATTAAGATATTTTAAAAGTTCATAGACATCAGGTTAAAAACTTATATGCTATAGCTGTTAAATTAATAAATAATAGTGATATAGAAATAATTAACATTTTAATCAAGAAATCAAGCCACTAACACTTTTTTTTTTTTCCTGTGAGAGAGAAGCATTATGTCCATCTCTGAAAAGCTGGGTATGACAGAAAATACTTACCTGCCCACTTAGTCATAGGAGATGCTTTGTATGGTGGAATGCAAATAGGCACATAGTATTGAAAAGGATACATCTAATTCACTCTGAAAAAGATGAAAAAAAAAATAAGAGAAAAGATAGTAGAGAGAATAGTATTGCTACAAATGAATACTGATCACGAAGGGTTTCTGAGCACAGAATACTATTCTAATTTAGAAAACAGAAAGCCAGGGAGTCTTGACTTTGAAGCTTTTCTGAGAATGTTATCCTGAGGAAGTCCTAAACTGATCAATTCATCTTTATGGTTTGGGAGAAAGTTATAATATATTTAAGAGGAATAAGATTTTTAAGTTAGAAAAATCAGCTGGAAGATTCTTCACATCCCTCTCTAGGAGAGGATATTTCCTCAGTAGCATCTGGGAAAGTGTTTTGTTTATCTTACTTTTCTGAAATCTTGATTCTGAGAAGTTTTCCTCAGCATGAAACTGATCTCTTGAAGAGTTAGAAATGCAGTAAGATCAAAGATAGATTCAGCAAGAATGTTCAAACTCCTAAATCTAAAAATAAATATCTGATGACGAGACATCTTGCTTGGGTGGGACAGATGTCTTCTTTCCCACAGTAATTTTTGCTCTTCTCTTTTTGTTGTCATCCTAAGTGGGCATATATTGGGACTTTAGAAGCCCTGTCCATTCACCTGTTTGGGACTGAATCTTTAATCTTTACTTTTGTGGTTTACATGGTCATTATATCTTTATGTGGAATTCTAGCCCTAATCCAAGAACATGTTATTTTACTCTGTCACAGAGTACAAAAGATAAACAAGGAAACCAATAAATAGACTGAAGGCAGTGTGAGACAAAACCTTTATGAAGTTACAAAATGTCAACTCTGATCTCATGAGCTTAATTTTCAATTGGAATTCCTTCTAAACAAGTTTGGTCTCCTGAATTACATTTGATAGAGTCAAATGCAAGAGCCGTGAGTGTTCTAGGTAAGCAATAGAAGATGCATTTTCAATCTGGCCTTTGGAATCTCCTAAATGTATTTTCTGTTTCCTAACGGCCCTGCTGTTGGGAGCTAGCTTCTTTGTGCCTAGTTTGGTTCAGAAACTTCTTTGGTCCAAGACAGGACAACTCATAAATGCCAATCTTGAATCTAGGTAATGATATCTAGAATACTCCTCTGAACTACCAGTCTAAAAAAAAGAAACGAGAGCAGTATGGTATGATTTGTTCTTGATGAACCTTTATGGGTTCATTGTGACCACCACATCCTTTTCTAATTATGTCTTTAAGAACATATTCTAGAATTTTACCAGGAATTAAAGTCAAATTTATAGTTTGTTTTAGTTTGCAGAATCTATCTTGGTTTCCACCTTCTCAGGAATCAGTTTCACTCTCTCTTTTTCTAACCAAATAGTTGTTCAAAGCCAAAAAAAAAAAAAAAAAAAAAAGTAAAATGAGAGTTGAGCAGCAATGTCTCTAGTTTCACTGTCCCATATACCTGGAGCAGGTTTCTTATCCTTCCTTTTGATGTGGGTTGTGCTCCCTTTGAGAAACTAATCCTTGCAGATTGATTTATTCCTTTCTGATTCCCAGCCCCTCCTAGCAGATGTATTATCAATTTAAGAAGCTAGGACCTTTGATTCACAAATCCTGTCAAAAGCATCCTTTTGAATTCCAATAGGAGATCTGGACCTGTCCCAGCTCCCAGCTGATCTGAGCCAACTTGGGACATCACCCACAAGCCCCTTTAGCTATAAAAGAGTCAAACTGGAGTTCTGTCTTTGCAGAGGTCCCTAACATGGCAGACTTAACGCCTGGCCAAGTATCTCTGTCTACTGGAATCCTATTTCCGCTGCCCTTTTATCTCTACCTTCACCTTTTAGACTTTAACTTTACTTCCAAACTCTATAATAAACCTCCTTTATCAATCTAGGTTTTCGGGTCTGTAAATTCCTTTACAGGGGACTCTGTGCCACCACTAGACCTCATTTAACTCTGTATCCTTGTGCCAAATCCAAAGGGATTTCAGGAGAGCTCTATTTGACTCCTTATACCCCAAACCTGCCACTAGACCTCAATTAAACCTAATTTCATTTAGGTACCCCAATTTTAAACCTCATTACTTTGATCTTTGCCCTAATCTTAATTAAAAGAGAAAAAAATGGACTTTGCTGTCTTTAATTGCCACTCCCAGTCTCATTTCTTGAGTTTAATCTTTTCCTCACATTATTTTTTTTAGATTAAATTCTATAGTTTTTGCACAATGCAAGCCAATGCAGCCAAGATTAGAAGGGAAGCAGAAAGCTGGGTAATTATTATTTTTTTTTTTTTCCTGAGGCTGGGGTTAAGAGACTTGCCCAGGATCACACAGCTAGGAAGTGTACAGTATCTGAGATCAGATTTGAACTCCGGTCCACCTGAATTCAAGGCTGGTGCTCTATCCACTGCGCCACCTAGCTGCCCCTGGGTAAAATTTTTACAACCAGTGTTTCTGATAAAAGCTTCATTTCTAAAACATAGAAAACCGACTCAAATTTATAAGAATATAAGTCATTCCTAACTAATAAATGGTAAAAGGATATGAACAGCCAACTTTCAAAATGAAGAAATTAAAGCCCTCTATAGTCATATGAAAAAATGCTCTAAATCAATATTGATTAGAAAAATGCAAATTAAGACACTTCATGTCTCTCAGATTAGCTAAGATGACAGGGAAAGATAATGATAAATATTGGAAAGGGTGTGGGGAAATTGGGACACTGATGCATTGTTAATGGAATTGTGAAGTCATCCAGCCATTCTGAAGAGTAATTTGGAACTGCCCAAGTGATATCCTTTGATCCAGCAGTTTTACTGGGTCTGTATCCCAAACAATAAAACTTCATATTTCATTTGGAAAAACACCAAGTATAATTTTATGATTGAAGCATATCAAGAAATTATCTTCTTTGCTTTTTGGCAAAGTCCCTAGCAAAAGCCTAAGTAACAAAAGTCCCTTAGGCTCATAATGTGTTCCAAACTCTTCATCTACTTCCTCTTTGCATCCAGGTGGTTTGTACAGTCTCTAGTACAGTCCAAGGATAGCGTCATTCGTATTCCTGTTTCTGTTGATCTTTTACCAAATGATCCCAATCATGTTTCCACCTCCGCTTCCTAAATTTCCTCACCTAAGTATTTTCCTATGGTGTTACTTAGCTCCACTATTTTTTGCCTATTTGTTTTATTTTGAATAAATTATATCTTTCCAGAATCAGGCATCTTACTCTTGTGGACTCAGTTGTTTCCTACAGGGAATTTATTTTGGCTCTCAAAACATAGCTTGGGATGGAGAAAGTCCTTAAAGGTAAAAAGGTTTTTAGGCCATAAAGGCAATGCAGCTTTTAAATCATAAAGATAATGTGACAAAGGTGAATGATATATCATTCCTCTCATTTAGACGTCATTTTAAATTAAAGTATGGTAAGTTTCAAGTCTTGTCATTAGCATTCTGTCATACATTATAAGAGTAATATGGTAGATAGTTTGTGAAGAAAATGTAGGATTTATTCTTTATTATAGATTTTTATTTATAAGATATATGCATGGGTAACTTTTCAGCATTAACAATTGCAAAACCTTTTATTCCACTTTTTCCCCTCCTCCCTATTCTCTCCCCCAGATGGCAGGTTGACCAATACATGTTAAATATGTTAAAGTATAAATTAAATACAATATATGTATACGTGTCCAAACAGTTATTTGCTGCACAAGAAGAATCGGACTTTGAAATAGTGTATAATTAACCTTTGAAAGAAATCAATGCGGGTACACAAAAATAGAGGGATTGGGAATTCTATGTAGTGGTTCACACTCATTTCCCAGAGTTCTTTTGATGGGTGTAGCTGGATCAATTAATTACTGCTCTATTAGAACTTATTTGGTTCATCTCATTGTTGAAGAGGGCCACGTATATATAGGATTTATTCTTAAGCAAGACTTTATTAAATTATTAAATTAAATCATTATCTCCAAATGTTCCTTGTCAAGTTCACCTATATCTCTGATGATTATACTTCACTGAGAAGTTTTTAAACTGTTTTTAAAGTGCTCCAAATAGAAGAGGCTATCAGTTTTTTAGTCCTAATCTGTTAAAAAGACCTCAGTCAAACATAGGTTTCCTTGTAAAGAAGAAAAATTGGGCATCTTTTCATTCTACTGCTAAATTGCTCTATTTATAACTAGTTCAAAACTCAAAAAGACCAATGCCTTTTCTGGACCATTGGGCAGATAAAGGATACTACTTTTACTATGAGACTTACCACTCGGCTGAAATACATGTCCAAAACTTCCACAAAATTATGGATGAATTCATATACAGCCATTTCATTCTGAAATGAAAAAGAAAGCTGATGAATGGTACTATTAATTTGAATAGAGGCAGACATAGCTATGGTGTGTGTATGTGTGTGTGTAAGAGACAGACAGAGGCAAAGAGAGGCACAGAGACAGAATGTTTCTAACTTCTAGAGAAAATTATAAATATAGGAAAGGAAGAAATTAATTCTAAAGCTACTTCTGAAGTTATAAGGAATCTAATAGGAATATCAGTACCCCAACAGAGGCAGGACCCAGAGTCTAATGATTTGAATATGAGAATAAAAAGTACTAATTTTAAATTCTCTCTCCCTTTGTCTACCCTCTCTCTCCCTATCTTCCTCCTTCCCTGTCTCTTTCTTTGTCTCTCTCTGTCTCTCACTTTCTGTCTGTCTCCTCTCTCTCTCTTCCTCTTTCGCTCTCTTTGTGTCTGTATGACTTTCTTTGTCTCTGTCTCTTCTATCTCACTCTTTCTCTCTGTCTGTCTCTTTGTGTCTCTTCTCTCTCTCACTCTTTCTGTCACTGCCTCTCTCTCCCCCTTTCTCTTTCTCCCCCTTCCTCTCTTCTTCCTTCCCTCCCTCCTTCCCTTACCTGCATACCTGTAATCCAACCCTCACAGTTGCAGCAACCTGATGATCGATAAGACTTTCCTGGCTGCCTGCTCTCTCCTCCATCCCTAGCTTGAACCCAGAATCAAGGCGGGGGGCCGAAGGCTGACAAAAGTCTCCACGTAGAGCCGTGACCCTGCTGTCCGAACCTGTGCGAGCAGCTTAAGGCGTCTCCACACATCTAAGCTCGAAGAGAACACCTTAAACTGCCCGTCACCCAGGGCAGCCGCGGCTCCGGCAATCTCCCTCCGCATCTCTTGTTCTCTGACAGACTATCTCCTCAGGAGGAGAGAGCGGCCCCTTACAGAACAGCCTCGGCCTCCCAAAGTCTCTTGCTTTATCACGGGCCTTCAGGGTTTCTTACCTCGGTTTCGTTGATTCCAACTACGATGAAGAGAGCAGCGTACTGCCGATATATGAGCTTAAAATCCTTATACTCGATAAAAGAGCACTAGACAAAACACATTAAATACCAGATTCTAAGTTAAGAGGGTTCTTTACAAGAACGAACCTATTTCCCACATAAAGTGCGAATGTCTGTCAATATGCTCCCACAAATGCAGATTATAGCAAGGATTAACCCCTTATTTCACCCTTCTCCTTATAGTCCTTATAGCCTTCTAAAGACTGCTCGGGTCACTTGGAGGCGGGGGAAGGGGGGGAGAGGGAGGGAGAAGGGTATGAGTGGGGGTTGAGGAAGAGATTAAATAAGGGAAAAGAAAAATCTGTCTACCCAGGAAAGAGGCTTTCATTTTTTCTTATTTCTTGGCCTGACTCCTGGGGGCCCCAGAAGACACAGTTTACGAATAATCTGCACACGGGCGATCTCTTTGCTCATTGAGGATTCCAATGTGAAAGTGACTAATCTAATACAGGGAAAATTTTATTTTCTCTGTTTTCCCTAAATCTCTTGGAAAACGACTTAAGGACTTAAAAATTTCAGAAAGTGCTTAAAAAGTCATCATAGAACTTCACATGTGAAATTTGTAAGTCAACCAGAAATCTTGATTTTGTTTTTCCAGGTAAGTAAAAGAGATAGGTATTTATCCCTTTTATGAATTATTTAAAGATAGCTTTTGTGGGCAGATGCTAGACACAATCGCCCACTGTAAACATAGCTTCATGTGAATAAATAACTATTTTCCTTTCACTATCATATGAAAAAATACCTCTCCTTTTATTTGCTTATCTACTAAAGCAATTGTAAGGAGACAAGTAGGAGAAACTATGATGACCACATCCAAGGTAGAAGCAGCTATAAGATCCCAGACCTCTTCCTTTGGAATTTAGGGTATGTTTGACCAAATCCACTCTGCAAAAGCACTTAATGGCTTTTAGCAGTAAGATGATTTGTTATTCTCAAGAGGCAAGATGCACCTGTATAATAAAATTGCAAGTCTTCATTATGGAAATTCTGAAGTAAAAGAAATTCTTCTGAATATTTTTGTGCGGGGTTGGGGGGAGGGGGAAGAAGAGCTAGAGTAATGGACATTTGCAGCTGGCTTTTTTAATCAGAAAAAAAGGTGATGATATGCACACTTCTCAGACCTGGGAGCCAGTACCATCTCTACAGACAGCTGCAGTCTTCAAAGAAAGTCAACCACTTGGGAGACTCAGAAATCTTCCTGAAGCCCCTAAGGAGTTACTGGCATAAAAAGCATCAGAGAATTTCTGCAGATAAAACAGAGGTCATCCTAGAAACTGTACTCTTGGCATTCATTTATACCCAAAAGCTCACCAGATGCAAAATGATTTCTGAAATAATTTCAGATGCTTCAAAAAGTGTACAACCATACATTCCAGAGCTCACATCTTAAAGGCTGGTTTCAAAATAATGCTTTAATTTGCTGAGTGCAGTCTTTCTGTAAAGAACTAGTCTGTTTATGTTCACTTATATTTCTATGGTTCTTAACATAGCGTTGACCAATTAACTTGGTTTTCTTCTAAGCAGGCAATTCTGATAACATGAGGTAGAATGTACCATGGGGCAAGTCACAGTAGTAACCTGGAGAGGACTTTTGATATGTTACAACTGGAAAATAAACTTAAGCCAAGAAAGGGAAACAGTTTCAATATATAAGATATGAATACTTAAACAACTTAACTTTTTTATGTTCATCTCAGGAATGGCTCATAATGTTTTGTCTCTATTTGCTTAAGAACAAAATGAACAACTGTAACATTAGCAGAGATAATTTAATAAAGCTTCTTGTTTTTATCCCAATTTTCCAGATATTTCAGAAAAAAAAGAATTGGGAGACAATCAAAGAATCGTCTAAACTCTTCATTTCACTTTACTGGGAATATATATGTAGTCAAGTATGAGTTTAATTTAATTTTTATTTTTTAAAAATATGGCATCATGGTCTACTGGGGCATACTGAATCCAGAGCAAGAGCCCCTGGTCCTCCCTCACCTCATTCCTAGCGCAGTGACCTTAGACAAGTCTGGGTCTCAGCTTCATCATCTGTAAAATGCTTATGAACAGCTAGATCAAAGCTTCTTAAACTGTGGGTTGTGACCTCACATAGGGTTGTGAAATTGCATGTAGGGAGTGGCAAAATATTTGTCATTGGGAAAAAGTTCCTGAATGCTCTAAATCCTGTAGTATCAAATATTCCACCAAGATTTAGTTATTTTTGTGAAAATAAATACTTCCAACTCATTTGTATTCAAATTTGCTTTGCTCTATAATAAGCAGTAAAATAATATATGTATACCAAAGAATTGTTTTAAAATAAATTTCTTTATGATTTATTACCAGTAAATATTTGATTTATGTACTTATTTTCTGGGTTACATAAAATTTTCTTAGGTGAAAAGGGATTGCAATTGGGAAAAGTTTAAGAAGTCCTGGGCTAGGAATAGCTAGGTGGCGCAGTGGCTAGAGCACCAACCCTGAATTCAGGAGGAAAGGAGTTCAAATCTACTCTCAGACACTTAACACTTTCCTAGCTGTGTGACCCTGGACAAGTCACTTAACCCTAGCCTCAGGGAAAAAAAAAAAAAAAAAAAAAAGAAGTCCTGGACTAGATAACTTTTAAGGTTCCCTTCTGGATCAAAGTTTTTAACCTATAAACCCTCAATATTGAAGATATAGTAGATTTACCTATTCAGGATTTTTTTCTCTGTTTTTTCCACTCAGAAATAAAAGATATCAAAAAGTTCAAATGAATGTTTTGGCAGTGGAATAAGTTATATGAAATCTTCTAGTTTCATTGTAGTTTTAGAGGCCCATTTACTGTAAAGGTAGGCAAATGGCAATGAGAATATAAACCAAGACAGAATGTCATATAATAGGCAAAAAGTAGGCCAAAAGGATTTCACTTCACTTCCAGACTAGTCTTTTAGCTTCGTTGAAAAACTAGTTTTTCCTTAGAGGACTAACAAGTTTCATGAGGAATGACTTCTAAATTAACCCAAAAAAGAGAAATACACCCATCAACATTTTAGGATAGGAGAAAGACATTTGAGTTGCCATTTCCAGTACACCATTTTTTTTAAAGGGACCATGCAAGGAATTTGCAGTGTTCTTTGGTCCTAAGGAAAGAGAAAGGAGCTGTGTTTGGGGCCCCACACTATATCTGCTACTTGGCAAATTTTTGTGAAGGGAAACAGTACCTACTGAAAAGAAAAAAAAAAAAACAACTTTAAAAAATGATCCTTCAAAAATCCTATAATAATATGTCTGGCTAGGCTGCCTACGTGAGATAAAAGAGAACCACAGAAACTTACTTGTTCCTTGGACCGTGATAAGCATGTTTTGATGACATCTGCTTCCAGAATAGTTCTTTTATTGATTTCTATATGTTCATAGTATCTAGAAAGTCTGGTCTGTCCTTGCTTATTCACCATGAGGAAAAATTTTATCATTTTTCCTGGATAGTATTTTATGTTGATAAAGCACAGAAGTATCAGCTATAATTGGATCAATATACCTGAAGGGGAAAAGACAGTATTAAAGGTAATTCAATTTAATATACATTTACTAAGAGCTTACTATATGTAAGGCATTCTGATAGATATGAGATATGTAAAAATAAATTTTTAAAAGACTAAATTTCACAATGACTCCCATTATGTTTTCTAATTATTTTTGAGGTAAATAGATTAAGTTAAATTCAGTTCAGTAGTTTTCAGTTTTTATCTGACTCTGACACCATTTGGAGTTTTCTTGGCAAAGATATAGGAGTAGTTTGCCATTTTCTTCTCCAATTAATTTGTCAATGAGAATTGCTAGGGTTACACAGATAGTATGTATCTGAGGCCCGATTTGAACTCAAAAAGATGAGTTTTCCTGACTCCAGAACTCTGTCCTCTGTTCCATCTAGTTGCTCCTGAGGTAAACAAGATACTCTCTAAATAAAATCTTTACTCCAATGGATAAATGAACCCCATCCTAGAAAGGGTACCATGTGACCTAATAAAAAATTTTTTTACTAGGTAATTAACTCCCTACAAAAGTTCTCCTCCTTATGTTTCCCTCAAATGCTCAAATAATCTCCAAAAACTATACAAGCAAACTTAAAATACTAGGAAATTTTGCCAAATTGGAGATGTTTCAAGTATGGTTCCTATGACAGATAGCATCTGCTATCTGAGGGCCAGCCTATGTAATTACAGAGAAGATCATCACTAGAAGGTGAGTTATAAAGTTATAAATCATTTGATCAAAGTAACACTTAAATAGAAAGTAAAAAAATTTTTGAAAGCCCTATTTTCTATGGTCTTCTACTTTTGCAATGACTGCAGTTGAAGAGAAAAACAGTAGGCAGAAGGTTGACTGCACTATATGTCTTGTTTTTTTTAAAGCTTGAGTTCCTTGTTCAAGCCCCAACTAGTTAACAAATCATTTTGGATAGTTAGGTCAGAACACCCCTCTGAACACCGTCTCCCCTCTAGGGGATGTGGTCCAGACTTTACCTGACAGCTGGAAGAACAGCAGCCCCCCAGGCTAACAGCCCTGCTCCCCAAGCTAGTTCTCACAGCCATTATCTGGGGGAGCATTTCCTACAGAGATCTGACCCTATACTTCTTCTGCAGGTGTTGGAGCTAGTGACTCTCTCAATAGCCATAGCAATTGAAGACCTGGAAAAGAAAGTTCTTGCCTACTTCAGTCTTTGAAATAATCAAATGATTCAAAATTGAAAATGTATGTAGCTATCAACGAAAATAACACTTAAGAAAATATATTATCAATAGTCTTGCCACTATATTTTAAGGACCACTGGATTGTTTTAGCTAACCCTTCATCTATGCTCTCTTACCCATTACAAGATTTTAAAAATTTAGTATCTGTGAACTTTAAAATATTATAAATTTAAATATATTTCATTTTATTTGAAATCCTATGTATTTTATGCATTTAAAAACATTATTCTGAAATAGGGTCTATAGATTTCACCAGACAACCTTTCCAAAAGTGATTCATAACACAGGTTTTAGGATGCCCTGCAAGGAACTGGAAACTGAGTGGATGCCCTTCAGTTGGGGAATGACTAAATTATGGTAATGGATGTAATGGAATATTATTGTTCTATAAGAAAAGATGAACAGGATGATTTCAGAAAAGCCTGGAAAGATTTACATGAACTAATGCTAAGGGAAATGAGCAGAACCAAGAGAACACTGTACACAGTAACAACTAAATTATGTGATGATCAACTGTGATTGACTTGGCTCTTCTCAGCTATGCTGAGATTCAAGGTAATTCCAGTAGATTTGGGATAGAAAATGCCATCCATATCTAGAGAGAGAACTTTAGAGAATAAATATGGATTGAAGCATACATAATATTTTCACCTTTTCTTTGGTTTGTTTTTTAGTGTGATTTTTTTTCCTTTCTGTCCTTATTTTTCTTGCACAACATGACAAATATGGAATTTGCTTAAAAGGATTGTTCATGTTTAAACCTATATCAGATTGCTTGCTATCTTGGGGAGTGGGAAGGTAAGGGAGGGAGGTAAATAATTTGGAATCCAAAGTCTTATAAAAATGAATGTTGATAATTATATACATATTTGGAAAAATAAAATACTATTGAAAAAGAAAAGAAGGAACCTCTTCCTTTTAGAATGTGAGCTTCTCAGAATGTAATAGAGATTATCTTGCTTTTCTTTCTGTATCCTCAAGTTTTAGCAGATGTCTTAGCACTGGTATTTAATAAATTCTGGCTTATTCATTCATTCATTCACTCATTCATTTGCCATTCAATGGAATAACTGAACTATGTCAATATTGACATTCTCACTATAAAGCAAAAAAAGACTATCACGAATGTAATAAACAAGACTATGTGCTCACATCAATTGCAGAAAATTAAGAGATAATGATAAAGATAATCAAGTTCTTCAAAAGAACTTGACATGTCAGCATATACACTGATGTTTAAGAAATTTAATGTGAAAATGGGCATAAGGGATAAATTATGGTTGGAAATATGCTGGAAAATATGATTTGAGATTAAGAAGTGAATAAAGACAAAAGTTAGAGGAATATTCCTACTTCTATGTCATAGATATTGTTTCCAAGAGAGACTGAAAGGTGTGAGAAACGATGAGCACCAAAATAAACAATCATAATAGTAGGAAATACATAAGTGAAAATGTGGAAGTCATTTTCTATTCTGCATATATTTGCATATTTGTTAGGACTGTTGGTTAGAACAAAATTAAAAATCAAAAGTAATCTAGAAGAAAGAAGGTGATAACAATATCTTTGACTTGATTTATTTTGTTTTTAGCCTTGTATTTTCAAAATACATGCAAAGAGTTTTCAACATTCACTCCTTCAAAATCTTGTGTTCTAAATTTTTTCTCTTCTCCCTACCCCTCTTTTAAACAGCAAGTAATCCAATATATATTAAACATGTGCAATTCTTCTATACATATTTCCACAATTATTATGCTGCACAAGAAAAATCAGATCAAAAAGGAAAAAAAATGAGAGAAAAAAAGGCAAGCAAATAACAAAAAAAGTAAAAATACTACATTGTGACTGTTTTGATTTTAATTATAACCATTTCCTAGAAAAGTTTAACTATTTTATAGCTATGACCAAAACAAGGAGACTCATAACACCCAAAAACCACAACTACCAACAAACATTTGATCTTATTGTCAAGGCAGATGCTATAAATACGACAACAAAATTGGTGTTGTTTATAAAATTCATTTTCAAAACATCAAGGAGGTAGAACAGAACCATTACAGTAGAGCAAAGAGTCACTGAAGTAAAAATGAATCTGTATAAAGTTTCACATATTATTCTATTAAACCAGATAATTCTAAGAGAATTTATGAATAATGTATGAATTATTTATGAATTATGAATATGAATGGCAAAGAATGTATGAAAAAATGGAACAGGTCTGCCAATATTTCTATAACAATCTGTTTTTGTTACTGATGTTTCCATATTTAGATTCCAACATCTTGTTTCCCAATGTATGCAGCACAAAGTGACTGTGACATCAAGCAGTGGAAGTGACATCAAGAAAATGAAGTTGAGAAGAATAGCTGAATAAGATTAATCATATAAGAAGATTTGTTCTGTAGGCAATACAATTTTTAAAGTACTGATTTTCAAAAATATCAAAAAGAGGTGAATATATCAAATAAAATTACAGATATTATTACAATAAAAAAGATGATAGGAAGATGACATCAGTAACTACTGATCCATATGACTTTTTTATTACCTTATAACTTTTATAAGAATAATTTTTTTTTAAGAATAATTGATAGGGGCAGCTAGGTGGCGCAGTGGGTAGAGCACCAGCCTTGAATTCAGGAGGACCAGAGTTCAAATCTGGTCTCAGATACTTAACACTTACCAGCTGTGTGACCCTGGGCAAGTCACTTAACCCCAGCCTGGGGGGAGGGAAGAATAATTGATAAATATATGGAGGAAATCCTTGAATTATGATATAATGATGATGTCACATTTATATATTAAGTTCTGCAATGTGCTTTAAATATATTATTTCATTGATCCTCACCAAACCCTAAGAAGTGGGTTGGTAATTGTTTGTACAGACAGTTCTGTACAGCAGACTAGATATTCCCAGTAATTGCTAGAACTATTTAGAGACTAGAAAAACCTATTGTCCTTATTCTTTTTCAATGTATTTAACTTAGTAAAGCAAAATTTAGCCTTAAAAGGTTTCCTGGAACAATAGTCACCTACATCTATGTTCAGATCACACAAAGCAATCACAGATATCTTTTTGTACAATGATACTCTGATCATTAATTTCAAAACTATGAAACATACTCATACCAAAGATGTTTACTGGTGTCATAAAAGAGGGATTCTCTTTAGGTTTAACATAACTTTCAAATGTTCCTTTTTGGTGTTGACTGCACACCCTGGAATATTACATGGCCTCTGCCCAGGGATCTAAAATAGATCAATTTAACAATTCAAACAAGTCTAATAGTAAAAAAAAAAAAAAAAAAAAAAAGACTCATGATTATCCATCTAGTTGTGACTTATTTTTACCATCATCTTTCTTCCAGTGATGCTATAATAACTATTACAGTCTCCAAAGAATCAAAACTGAGTGAGCTAAAGGGAAGTAGAGAGATACTATAGACGTAACTAAACTGTAGCATATTCCCAAAGAAGAATTTGCACATGAAGTAATTTAAAAATATCTTACAAAAGATATTATAAAATATACCATCCAATTGTATCCCTTGAACTGATGTTTGTATCCACAACATTTAGCATAGTAGGCTGGCATACAGTAAGAACTTAATAAAATGTTTGATTAAATCTTTCAGCAGAAATGCTTTATTAGCATAATTGATCCAATGAAATGCAAGTGAATCCAATAAATATTTATTGTTAAGCAACTACTATGTGGCAGTTATTGAGTGAAGTCTTAGAGACACAAAATGAAAAGCAGTTTCAGCCTTAAATAAGTTTACAAGATATTAACAGTATATCAGAGAATATGTCTCGGGTCATATAAAATGACTGATTTTTCTTATTAAAAAATTCAGACTTACTTTATGGATTTGTTCTTAGTCTACCAATGCTCTACCAATGCTCTCAACAGCTGGAGCCAATGGCTAACAGCCTCTCCCACAAGATGCTTGATTGATGGCTGATGGGTAATTATATCACGTTAGCTTTCTACCTAGGGAAGGATCTAGGGAAGGTAGGTGGTACAGTGAATGGAGTGATGGGCTTAGAATCAGAAGACCTAAGATTAAATCCATTTCAGGTAGTTTTTGACTATATATCCCTGGGCCAGTCACTTAACTTCAATTTGCCTTTAAATGAGGCTAATAATAGCACCTACTTCTCAGGAGGTTGTGGGATCAAATGAGATAATTTTTGTAAAGTGCTTAGCCAAAATACCTGAGACATAATAGTTGCTACATAAGTGTTAGCTATTATGATGTTTATCATCTGATGTTGAACATTTAGTCATTAACAGCTACCACAGGTATCAAATTCATCCATTGCTACTGAGATTCAGGTTGAAAGAATTTGGTTGTCTATTCCTAGCATAGAGTGATCCTGATTTTTAGAGAATTGTTTCTTCTTGAGGTAGTATTCCCTGTAAGAGTTATAACCTTTAATCATCTGTTTTGATTTCAATCAACAGCAAAGGACAGAGTTGAATAATCCTTACTTGCCTCTCACTTCTTTTTGTCTCCTAACTTGAGGATGGCAGCAGCAAAACTCCTACTCTAACAAATTGTACAGAAGTATGTAGAAAGGGGGAGCTAGGTGGTGCAGTGGATAGAGCACTAGTCTTGAATTCAGGAGGACCTGAGTTCAAATCTGGTCTCAGACACTTGGCACTTCCTAGCTGTGTGACCCTGGTCAAGTCGCTTAACCCCAGCCTCAAAAAAAAAAAAAAAAAAAAAAAAAAAAAAAAAAAAAAAGTATGGAGAAAAATGAGGAGTGGATATATTGAGGTTAGCCCAAGAAGACCCAGAAGGGCTAATCCTCAGAATGTCTTGTAAAATAGGATCTTGTGGAAACAGGTGTAGGTTACTAGGGCTGGGTTATTAGTCAGATGACTGCCCACCTCTAATCTTAAAGGAGAAAAATGGACCCACATGTACAAAAATATTTGTGGCAGTCCTTTTTGTAGTGGCAAGGAACTGGAAACATCAACTGGAGAATGGCTGAATAAGTTATGGTATATGAATGTTATGGAATATTATTGTTCTGGAAGAAACAGTTAGCAAGATGTCAGAGAGACCTGGAGAGCTTTACATGAACTGATGCTGAGCGAAATGCGCAGAACCAGGAGATCATTGTACACAGCAACAACAAGAGTATATGATGATCAATTCTGATAGATATGACTTTTTCCAACAATGAGATGATTGAGACCAGTTCCAAACTTGTGATGAAGAGAGACATCTACAACCAGAGAGAGGATTGTGAGAACTGAGTGTAGGTGGTAACATAGCATTTTCACTCTTTTTGTTATTGTTTGCTTGCATTTTGTTTTTTCATTTTTTCCCTTTTTGATTTGATTTTTGTTGTGTATCAGGATAATTATATAAATAGGTATGCATATATTGGATTTAATATATATATATTTTACCATGTTTAACATATATTGGATTACTTGCTATCTAGGGGAGAGGGTAGAAGGAATTTGGAACACAAGGTTTTACAAATTATCCATGTATGTTTTGAAAATTAAAAAGAATAAATTTTTAAAAATATTGTTGCAGATGACCACCCCTACACCATGTAAAATAATGACCAAAAGAGAAAATGATATAAGTTCTTTCAATTTGGAGAATTCATAGGCAACAACTGAGGAACTTGGGGTGGGAAGAGCAGAAAGAAGGGGCTTTTTATGTTTATATGTACAGTGACAACAGCTGTAATGAACCCAGATATTTAATATACAGTTTGTCTGGCAAGGTGTGGTGCTGCATTTATCCAGTTTATATATGCACTCAGAGAACAGGATGTTATTTAGAAAGGTTCCCATTCCCTTAGGACAGCTGTACCAATGGGGGTGTGTTGAGGTCACTTATCCATTCTTCCAGGAAAACAAAACTCATGGCTGTGGGTGGGATTGCAACAGTCCTGATGCACAAAGGCCCGATTTTCAGGCCTTTACTCTCCAAACAGCTGATGCTGGGAAATGACAGCAGGTGACTACATGATGAGACATTAACAACAAATTAAGACTGGCTTGGCGTATTTTTTCTTTGTTTTTTTTTCGGAAGCGTAACTATTTAAAAGCTCTTTTTAAGTCCGATGAAGAGGCAAAGGGTCATGGGCTTTTCCTCAAGACACAAGAAAGCCTTTTCTCCTTTGTTAAAGATGCCCAGAGCAAAGCCTTTGCCTTTAAAAACAGGTTGGGTGGAATATGAGGTAAAGTGAGACGTAAAGAGAGCTCACTGAGACACTTTGCCAGGGGATCAGATTCTTTCCTATTTCCCTAAGGATAGAGTTCTCACCATAAGCATTCCAAAGAAGGGCTTGTGACCCTGACACTCACCGAGAGGCTAATTTTAAAGAAGCTAGAGGCAACTAAAAGGCTTGCAAGCCCATTTCTTTGTGCAGGCCCGTCCCCCAGCACCATAGGCTAAAGAGTCCCCCATCGCAAAAGAGGGAAGAATGGTGCTTATAGACTGCCTTTCCTATAAATAAAATACATAAACCGGCACATAAAAACATAAATACGTCAGGGAACAGAGAATACTGCTAATAGAAGTCCTAGTTATTCATTAGGAAGGAAGGCGATCAAATGATTATGAAATTCAGGAAAGTAATAAGGGATATGTTGAGACAAGTGTAGGGAGTGGCAAGGAATCAGGAATTAACTTCCTCTGTTTATTGTTCAGTTTTCTATTGGGCCGTTAAGGTTTACAAAGTCCTTTCCTTCTAATAACCCGGTGAGGTAGGGGCTACACATTATTATCGCAAATCTACGAGGCACAGAGGAATGCCGTGGTTTATTCACAATCACACTGAGTGACTGAGCCTCCGAGCTCCTAAACCGGAGCTCTTTCTAGGATGCGGCAGTCCTCTCAGCTGGGAAAAACTCTTGGGCCTTTGATGGCCACCAAGTTTGAGAATCCCAAAGTGGGCGGGCCCTTCGCCCCCTTTCGCCGGACTCCCCTTAGTACCTGTGGCCGACTTAGGGCTGGCCATTTCCCTTCGGTGGGGTTAAGGAGCTTCATTTATGAAATGGAAGGGAGGCGGCCACGTGAATTTTCAAGGCTTTTCCAGCTCAGATATTCCAAAACAAGAGAGTTAGTGTTGGTGTAGGTCTTTGCAAGGCAACCATGAGGCCCCTAAAGAAAAACAATTAGAGGGAATGGTGGCAGAAACCAATCAAGAAGCCTCCTTAGGCAGATGAATTTAAACTTTTCAAAGACTACACCTAGCAAGGTGAACCGGTAAGTCTCAAGATTCTAGGGAATCTTCAGAGAACAGACTAGATCCAAGTATAAGCGGAAGGAGCTGGAGGATGATGTCATTATTTGCTCTTTTTTTCGTGTTTATATTCCTGTGGTTATCTTTCGTGGGTTAGAATGAGAGAATGTTGGAAGTGGAAGGGAACTTTTATGAAATCTAATCTAATAACTTTGTTGTATAGATGAGGATAAACATGAGGGCAGGTAAGTGATTTGTCTACATTTATACTACATATATATATATATATATATATATATATATATATATAGGCAAAGCTGGACCTATCCAGTTTGGCTCCCAAAAAAGAGTTTTTCTCTTCAGTATACCAGAATCTTTCTGCTTAGATAGATGAGGCAGGTAGAAATACACCTTTATAATTATTGATTTGTTAGTTTTGGGTGAATAAAATGGTAGAATCAAATATGTATTTTTCTGATAGTTGAAATATTAATATTAATATAAATTAAAAAGATCAAAATAGATTACCGAAATGTATAATTTGTATTTGCTAAAAATGAAAACTACATGTTGAAGATATCTTAAGTTCCCATTTAACTGTAAAAATTCTATGATTCTTGGTGTTTTGGAATAGTGAGAGCAAAGATGATCTCTGAAGAAATAAAAATGGTCCAACTCTTTCTGACTGGTAATTTATGTACATTTATCTTAAAATGTAAATCCCTTGATGAAATATTATATAATAGAATCTTGAAAAAATATTTCCAATAACCCTGGTTTTATGTGAAAATTTAAAATACTAACAGTACCACATTCTTGAAGGTCTTCAAAACCACTCCATTTTGTAAATGAAGAAAGCAAAGTTAAGATCGTGTATAACTTGCCCAAAGTCACAGAGTAAGTGAGGACTGGCGGCAAAATTCTAATCCACAACTTCCCTGATTATAGGCCTCCCATGCTTACTACTCACCAGGCTGTTCTTTCCACATAAACTATAATTCCTAAAATGAAGACTCTTGGGTAGGAAAATAAATAGTTATATAAACTGAAAAATAGTGCTTATTATGGACCATGTTTAGCATTTACACCTGCCAGATTTTGAGAAGTATGGTCTATATGCAGATTATTACAGTATGCATCTGTAAATAATTATAGGAAGCCCTTTCCTCCTCTTCCCTGATACCACATCAAAAGAGTTTAGTTAGAGTCAAAAAACCTAGATATGAGTCCAAGCTCTATTACTGAATACCTAACAGATCTTGGACTTTGACTGAGCCTCAGTTTCCTCTCTATAAAATGAGGTAGATCATTAGGGTCCTTTCCAACTAAATTTGTAATCCTAGGAGCTTCTGTGACAGTGCTTTTAAAACCCAATAATTTCTAGGGGGAGAAGAAAGTGAAGGCCATAAAAATCTTTATGGTGGTCAGCAGTGTTTTAAAAGATAATAAGTATATTATTTACTTTGACCTTAGAGATATAATGGAATTTCTTTTCTTTTTTTTCTTTTTTGGCAACCAGCTTTTTGGAACAGAGACATTACTGGCCTAGTGGTAATGTTATTGCCCTCAAATGATCACGAGTGTGTTTCTCTGCTTTTATGTTGGATCTCTCATTCAATAAAATGCAAGATAAATGAAGGCAGGGGCTTTTTTTTTTTTTTTTTTTTTTCTCTAGTGCTAAGCACTATGTCTTGAACATAGTAGATGCTTCATAAATGCCTGTTAGAACTGTTAGGCAATCCATGAATCACTTGGTTAAACTTGCTTTTGCAGATGGGTTCCATAATTGGTCTGGCTCACAAGTTTGCTCCTGGATTTAATAAGACAATATGGCAAGCTAATTAGAAGCTAGGTGGTACACCTGATAAAGCACTGCTTCTGAAGTCAAGAAGTTCTGTTGTTGCCCAGTAGTTTCAGTTGGGTCTGACTCTTTGTGACCTCATTTGGGGTTTTCTTGGCAGAGATAGTGGAGTGGTTTGCCATTTCCTTGTCCAGCTCATTTTACAGATGAGAAATCTTAGGTAAACAGGATTAAGCAACCCAGAGTCACACTGCAAGTAACTGTCTAAGGCTGAATTTGAACTTGGGTCTCTTTGACTCCAGGCTCAGCACTCCACTATGTCACCATGCCAGGAAAACCCAAGTTCAAATCTGGCCTCCAATACATACTAGCAACTTAACCTTGCCTGCCTTATTTTCCTTGGGAGGCTGCCCCGCACACAGTAAGTACTACATAAATGCCAGCTGTTGGATGTTGATGATTATCATTAGAAGCAATGCACTCCTCTGCAGTGGGTCCTACCTTTGCAATAAGGGCCTGCTCAATTCAACCTCAGACCAGTCTTTCTAACCCAGTCTCAGCTCCTAGATATATAAGAGGAAGAGAATAAAGGGCCAGTGCTGGAGTCACAGAGCTCTCTGAAGTGAGCTATGCCTCTGCCTGACAGATAGGGAGGCAGCTAAGCACTGTCCCTGATCCCTGCCAACAGTTCTTCAGAGCCTGAAATCACAGGTTCAGACCAAAGTGAAAACAAAGAAAACCTTGTGTTCCTCCCCTCACAATGTTGTAATGAAGCTCATATGAAAAATCTATATCCAGTGCTTTGTGAACTTTGAAGCACCATTTTAATCAATGGTAAGTTAAAATTGATGGGGTTAATATTTCTGATAGCAATAAACATTTGGTAAATGAGAAAAAAGAATGGTGTTCATATTGTAGGTCCTAAGATCAAATTTCTTTAGTCTTTGGGATTTGTGTTAATTTCAACAGGTAAGCTTTTCATGTGTATAAATATTCCATAATCTCTATCTTCAATCCTTACTCACCTTGACCTAGATAGCACCTCCAGATGAAACCCCCTGCAACTCATTCTTTTTCCTCCTATAATACATCCCACAGTAAAGACTGTAGGTTGGAGTAGCTCACTAGGCTGATTGTCAAAGTACATCAAATCAAAAGACATCAAATATCTACTCATCAGGCAGGCAATGAAAGACAATGGATAACTACTAATACATAAGAAAATATGCATGCTATTTGTAATTTCTTTAAAATTTCCCACAGTTTGTGAAATGTAAAATGCTACTTCTTAGCAGCAGGGGCTTTGTCCCTTTTTCATACCCTCCTTACCTTCATCCCCTCTCCCCCAACATTTCACAAGTGCTTCATGATTGATATTTTAAGTACTCATCACTTTATGAAATCATTTGCCTTTCAGTTTTTCACATGTTGAAAAAAAAAACACATTTTAAATAAAGAAAATAAAAAGTAAAATTAATCATTTCCTTCTTTATAAGATGATAGCACTGGCATAGATAATTATTTAAGGCCACTTTCAGTCCCAAAATGCTATGATTTTATGACTGGAACCTGGATTCTTGAAGACAAGTTATAAAAAGTAACTTTTTTTGGTAGTACTTTAACCTATACTAAGTACTTGCCAGTAACATTTGCTTGAAAATGCTGAGCTAAGTGATGGAATTTTCGGAGAAATATCCAGCTACAGTATTTATACTGCATATTTATTGAGAACACTGGATTCATCACGACATTCATAATGACATTTCTAAATGTCATATTTCCTTAAAATATGTGCTACTTTGCAGAATAGATGTGCTGACATCAACTAACCAATATGACAAGAATACAGAAAACATTAGAGTAGCAATTAGCAGTTCCTATTTACCATTCCATATTGACTTTGTTCTATGAACAAAACTTTCCCCTGTCTGGCTTCAAGATAAGAGAAAATAATGCTGGTTAGCAGGTAAGAAAAAATATTTTTTTTCTCCCCTCAGTTTGGGGCAGTTTGTTTCTTCCTTAAACTTGACAATTGCTTTATCTTTTTCTACACTAATATGTTGGGGGTTTTTTGGCCCCAAGCTTTTTTTCCCCTTCCATTTAAAGAGGCTCTAAAGTTCTTGGAGGATATTGTTGATAAGACTTTCTTTCCACTAATGTTTTCAGCTTGTGGAAATGTAATTTCATGAAGTCAATTTTAAAAGTTTGACTGGATTATCTTCTTTTGGGGGGGGCGGTTAGGATTCTGACTATGAATTTATGTTGCTTCTTTCAAAATTTCTGTACAGTTTTTAGATACCTGGCCTATATCCTTTGGGAGAAAGAACCAAATTGAGGACAATTGACCTAGCTGTGCTTTCCACTGATGTGTTACTTAGTAAACTCTTTTCCACACATATAAGAACAAGTGGAACAGTTTAATCAGTTTTATTGCTTTCTCAGCAGCTGAATATATTTGAATTTCCCCATTATTAGTAGGTAATGATGCATAGCCCTATCAGTTTATTAATGAAAAAAGGTTTGTTCAATTCTAATCCGAGTTGTGATATAAATCTAAAAAAGAAAGTCTGACATTTTACTGAACAGATAGTAGCTAGTAAATCTGAGAGATTTTAAATATCAAGTCTGAGAGTATTTTCCAATTTACTTAAATTATTTATGCAATTATGGCTTATAATGTGGGCATGATAACTGAGGTGAGAACATGATTCAGCCACTTATTACATAGGTGACTCTGGGTAACTCATTGAACCTCTTTAAAGTTGTGTTCTCACCTGTTTTGTGGCTCTAGATTATAGCTCTAGATTTATAAACCTATATAACTAGATATCTTCCTTCTAGCTCTATTATAATCCAAGAAATCAAGAGATGCCCTTTCTAGAAAAAAGTCTCCAAGATAGGTTGAAATCAACTTTGAGACCATGAAAGAGTTGAAAGGTTACATATACTTTTCATGTGAAGAATATACATAATAGGACTTAACAATTTTGTAGCACTTTTCCAAAACTGGAATCCATTTCTAATTATTCCTTTTTCCCAATTCCATTCACAAATTAAATTAATCTGAAAGTCAGAGAAGATCTGTCCTCTCCTTGTCAAGAGATTTATAATGTTTTTTAGAGCTGGGATTCGATACCATGCTTTGCTACTTTCCATCTAATGTCAACTGAGAATTTAAGGTTTTAAGATATGGAAGATAAATTACACAAATGCAAAATGATATACATCTTCCAGTGTTTCTTAATGATCTGTTCTCATCATTAATGATATTGAATCAACACTTAGTACTCTTATTCTAAATCTCATCATCCAATATGGTGAAGACAGAAAAGGAAACTCAAGAATATAAAGTGAAAAAGAGCAGCTAGAACACACCAAACATACAGAAGAAATCTATACTAGGCGTGACACAATAGGTAAGACACTCTTGGATTTTAAAGATATTTCAAACTGGAGAAAATTACCAAGGAATGAAGATCGTGCATAGTATTCCTACCTTCTTCCTCCCCCCAAAAAACAATCAAGTAGCGATCAGCAATTACTGACAGAGGGTTATGTAGACAGAGAACACTATTAAGCATTTCCTGTGTGCCAGGAATTGTGCCAAATTCTGAGGATCCAAGCACAAGCAAATAAGGTAGTATCTTCCCTCCAGAAGCTACCTTCTAATGGAAGAAGACACACATGGGAGCCAGAAAAGGTGAGAGTGGTGGTGGTGATGAGCAAAGCCTGGGAAGTGTTTGTAGATTTAGTATGAGGTACAGTAGGAGGAAAATTCATTAATAAGTATTTAGAATCACAGGGACAAGGTTCAAGAGTCCTGTGGGTAGGAAATAAGGATGATATGAGAAATATGAGAAACAGGTTTTCTCAGACAATTTTATATGACAGAAGACTTTCACAATCATCCAAATGACTGAAGTAAAGCAAATAGGAGATCCTGTTTTATTTGTTTTTACTAAAAAAATTTAATTCAGTACAGCAAAATATAACTACAAAGGCTCTGTTCCCATGAATGTGAAGATTCCACAAGATTGCTTGATGTAATGATCCCTTTATTATGATAAAGGCAGGCATAAAATAGAAACAATGTCTGTGAAAACTAGTTGATACTGTTGTGTAAGATGTTCAATACAAAATCCAAATGGAAGAATTCTCTGTACCTGGTGCAATTACCCAGATGCTCTCATTTGTGTATCACATTGGGTTGGTTTCAGTTCAAGATCCATGGCTTTTTACACAGAACTATTTAATAGTTCACATAAGAAAAATCAGTTGGATAATAAGGGCAAATTGATCAAATTATGACATGCAATTGGAAATTTAGCCTATCTATAGTTACATTATCAGTAAATGTATCTTGAATAGTAATAGAAGACAGATAGTGAGATAGGTCCATAATTAAATGGAAAAGATCAGGTTGAATTGCATTTGGATAATTATTTAGCACTTTTACTGGAACTAAATTTCTTTTCTTCCTTTTCCTTTTCCTTCTCCATCCCTCTCTCCTTCCCTACCTCCCCTCTCTGTCCCATTCTCCCACCACCACCACCATTTTGAAAAAAATTACCTTTCCCTTCCCAATAAACAGCTATTTGTTTTTTCATTCCCTTCTCTTCACCACTGGAGAAAAAAGAAAAAAAGAAAACCCTTGTAACAACCATACATAGTCAAGCAAAACAAACTCACACATTGATCATGTCTGCAAATGTGTCTCTTTTTGCAAACTGAGTCCATTACCTGTCAGGAAAATTGTTCTTCTGGAATTATGGTTGATTACTGTATTGACCAGAATTTTTAAGTGTTTCAAAAATTGTTCATTTTTTTTTACAAAGTTCTGGTTCTATTCACTTCACTGTAGATCATTTCATACATGTCTTCCAAGTATTTTCTAAAACTATCTGGTCATTTTTTATGGCATAATAGTATTCCATTATATTCCTATGCCACAACTAATTCAGTCATTCCCCAAGTAATGGACATTCTTAGTAAAAAGAGTTGCTAAATAAATTTGTGCATGTGTGTGTATGTGATCTTTTTCTCTTTGTTTGGGCTGATAGCTTATCATTTGGTCAAAAGGAATACACATTTAGTAAAATGGAAAATAGTTCCAAATTGCTTTCCAGAATGGCTGAAACAATTCAGTTCCACCAACAGTGCATTAATGTGCCTGTTTTTCCACAGTCCCTCATTTGGCAATTTTCGTTTTTGGAAAACTTTGGAAATTTGCTGGATATGAAGTGGAATCTCAATTATTTTAATTTGCTTTTCTCTAATTATTAATGAATTGGAGCATTTTTCCTGAAGAACTTTCAAGTTTGGGTTTCTCTCATTGAAAATCATCTATTTGTGTCATTTGACAATTTTATCAATTGAGAAAGTTCTTATCCCTTTCTCTTTCATATAGATACTGGCTATATGACTCTGTCCAGATTACTTAACGATTCAGTGTCCAAAGCAACTGTCTAAAAATATAATTTGCAGACTAAGTGCCAATCTGTATTTCCTCACCACGAGTTCCCTATTCCAATAAAATCATAGATTTGGTCCAAAAAGATTTTTAAAAAGTCATTGTGTGTTTTGTTTTACTGATACTGATTACTTTACTCTAAATTTATTTATATGTCTCTCCATGTTTTCCTAAATTTGTCATACTTATATTGTTTATGGTACAGATATATTCCATTATATTGATACAAACTATTTTTCAACTGCTGAATATCGACTTTGAAGAGTACATATTTCATATAGTCTGGGCAAAAAAACATTTTCTGTTCATTTCTTGAATGACTTGACTGATTAATTTTAGAATAATCATGGAACTTTTAAGAGGCTATGCAATTTTCTGGGGTCTGATGTAGTCACCAAATGACATTAGTATGTAAATTATCATTAGCAGTGTGTTATAGTTTACCATCCATATTTCCAATTTTCTTTGGATTACCTTCAATTTTATTTTTTCTAAGAGTTATTCCATGATTTTCAGCTCTATAGCACCAGTGGTTGTGGGGTATTGTTAAGAAATTAACAGCAATATTTTTACAGAAAAGCAGTATGGCTTTAAGTCATGAATTACTATAGTCTTCAAAGAACTGAAATTGAGAATGACCCAAACTGCCATAAAGATGTGCATGAATGATAGGCTGCACCCTATTATAAACAAGGAATTTATATAGATGTGTTGTAAAGGAGTTTGTAATCAAAGGAATTTATTTTCCAAAAGATGGCATGATCAGGGAGTTAAGAGTAGGAATAACTGATGGACAACCTGCTCCATAAGCATCCTTGAAATGTTGAGATAATGTGATGAAGGCCCCCCATTGTTAGGTGGGGACTTACGGAAGAACTTGGACAAGAGTCACACAGGATGGGCAAAGATGGGGTGAAACTGTTGGAGCGATGTATTACAGGAAATATTCAATCTGTTGAAATGACAGACAGCGTAGCACCTGTGTATTTCTAGAAGTGTATTTGCACACCACTGGGCAGGAAGGTGCTGAGGGAACAGCGAGACCCTGATGCTGGCTGAAAATTTTCATATCCCAGCCAGTGAGACTGACTAGCTGAGTTTAGCATTAAAGTCTAGTGCTCAAGGAACAACCTAGAGCAATAGGTTAAGTGGAATGTTTGTTTGGGGGCAGGGGTGGGAAGCAAAGGGAAGGAATAGGTATTGGAACTATGAAAATGAAATGCAACTACAAAGGAACAAGAATCCAGAGGCTGCAGCCACGGACCTGGGGAGTAAGGCAAAGAGGTAGCTATCAAATCCAAGAGGTAAAACAGAAAGACAATCCTAGGATAGACTGCAGTTTAAAAAAACCAAGTATCCTGAAAGACTGAGCTTGGGCAAAGAATTTCTATACAAGTTGTCATGCTCAACAAGGTGGGAATGTCTGCATCCTTTTACATTTTGTCATGGAATGCTAGCCCTATCATCTCTATTGTCCTAAATAATCTTCAGCTGTGGAACATTCCCATCCACCACCTGCATTTCTTGAAATGGCAGCAGACAGGGCTGGTAGTAGAGATGAGAACTGATGTAACACTTACTAAATTAACTGTATGGTATTTCTAATCTTTTTATATTCCTTGAGGATAAGAATTGCCTCACTTTTGTATCCCTAAAAATTAGCCCAGTGCCTTTATACTCTGCAGGTATTTAAAAAATGCTATGGAAATTAAAACTAGGGAATAAATACTTTGAAAATAACATGTGCAATTAAAAGAAACATGTGTAATGTGTACATATATGTATCTTTTAAAAATGGATCATTACACAGTCTAACTGAAAATATCTCTTTTATTTTTGTTCATTAGTCATAGTTTCTGACGTGTATATATGTAGAAAAAAGGCGACAGTGGCTAATCTGATCCAAAAAACTTCACATGTTAAAATAAACCAAGAAATGTGTGTACATAGGAATATTTTTTTTGTACAGTATGAATTTTAGAGCTGGAAGTGACCTTTGACATAATTTGTTAAAATTGCCTATTTAACAAATGAAAAAGCTAAGGCTTAAATAAGCTATATAAATGTCTTAGAACCACCCATGTCTTCTAATGCTCTTAGCATGTGATAGTTTTGATATCCAAACTTATCTGTGCTAGCCATGGATATTACTTAATTTTCCTGGCTAAAAAGTGAACCCTTTAAAATCGTTTTTGTTTTATATCTATTTTGTTCTTACTATTTCTGACTTTGTGTATCCTTATAAAAATAACATGTAAATTTTGTCTCTACAATAACTAGTTCAGTTTATTATTATTGTCTGAAAACACTATAGTATTCCTCTGAGAACTCTAATAAAGAAATCCATCATTAAAATATAATTTCTTCAGTCTCATAAGAATAGCAGTTAACATGGAAATTAGTATGGCAGAAATTAGATATGGACCCACACTTAACACCATATACCAAGATAAGATCAAAATGGGTCCATGATTTAGGCATAAAGAATGAGATCATAAATAGATTAGAGGAACAGAGAATAGTCTACCTCTCAGACCTGTGGAGGAGGAAGGAATTTATGACCAGAGGAGAACTAGAGATCATTATTGATCACAAAATAGAAGATTTTGATTACATCAAACTAAAAAGTTTCTGTACAAACAATACTAATGCAAACAAGATTAGAAGGGAAGTAACAAATTGGGAAAATATTTTTAAAAGTAAAGGTTCTGACAAAGGTCTCATTTCCAAAATATATAGAGAACTGACCCTGATTTATAGGAAACCAAACCATTCTCCAATTGATAAATGGTCAAGGGATATGAACAGACAGTTCTCAGATGATGAAATTGAAACTATTTCCACTCATATGAGTGTTCCAAATCACTACTGATCAGAGAAATGCAAATTAAGACAACTCTGAGATATCACTACACACCTGTCAGATTGGCTAAAATGACAGGAACAAATAATGATGAATGTTGGAGGGGATGTGGGAAAACTGGGACACTGATACATTGTTGGTGGAGTTGTGAAAGAATCCAGCCATTCTGGAGAGCAATTTGGAACTATGCCCAAAAAGTTATCAAACTGTGCATACCCTTTGACCCAGCATTGCTGTTATTGGGATTATATCCCAAAGAAATACTAAAGAGTGGAAAGGGACCTGTATGTGCCAAAATGTTTGTGGCAGCTCTTTTTGTTGTAGCTAGAAACTGGAAGTTGAATGGATGTCCATCAGTTGGAGAATGGTTGGGTAAATTGTGGTATATGAAGGTTATGGAATATTATTGCTCTGTAAGAAATGACCAGCAGGAGGAATACAGAGAGGCTTGGAGAGACTTAAATCAACTGTTGCTGAGTGAAATGAGCAGAACCAGAAGATCACTGTACACTTCAACAACAATACTGTATGAGGATGTATTCTGATGGAAGTGGAAATCTTCAACATAAAGAAGATCCAACTCACTTCCAGTTGATCAATGATGGACAGAAACAACTACACCCAGAGAAGGAACACTGGGAAGTGAATGTAAATTGTTAGCACTACTGTCTATCTACCCAGGTTACTTATACCTTCGGAAGCTAATAATTAATGTGCAACAAGAAAATGGTATTTACACACATATATTGTATCTAGGTTATATTGTAACACATGTAAAATGTATGGGATTGCCTGTCATGGGGGGAGGGAGTGGAGGGAGGGAGGGGATAATTTGGAAAAATGAATAAAAAAAAAAAAAAAAAAAAGAATAGCAGTTAACAGCTTCAAAGTACTGGAAGTTGGGGGCAGCTAGGTGGCCCAGTGGATACAGCACCAGCCTTGAATTCAGGAGGACCCGAGTTCAAATCTGGTCTCAGACACTTAACACTTCCTAGCTGTGTTACCCTGGGCAAGTCACCTAACTCCAGCCTCAGGAAAAAAAATAAATAAATAAATAAACAAAGTATTGGAAGTTAACAGAATTTCTGATTAAGAATAAAGTTCCAAATGAATTAAAATTATGGGCCATTAAATTACAAACATAGGCACTGGAACCACAAAATTTCAGATTCTTTAAATAAGAAAAAAGAATTCATAATCAGGGATTAATCAAATGAACAATCTTCTAGTGGAAAAGGCATTGGAATAAAACAATAAAGTTTAAATCTGGCCAAGCTCTGATTTTACTTTGTTAAATAAGTTGAAGTCTCTTTGAGCCTCCATTTCCTCAAGAAAAAAAGGAACCTAACCTAAATTCCCTCTGAGGTTCCCCCCAGCATTGCGATTCCTCAGGATTATTGAAATCTAGTCATTATTTTATTTATTAAATAATTGGTAGAAAATCTTAGTCTGTGTAGTAGATATGTATATCTGAAAAGTTGCACATACATGAATTTTTTTGCAATTTTTACTATTTTTTAAAATATGGGATATTCATAATGGTTTCTTCTTTAAAACAGTTTTTTTGGTAAAATAATCATTCTTTATATGTTTGTAAATATGGAATTTTTAATTTTTTTATTTTAATGGTATTTTATTTTTCCAAATACATGCAAAGATCGTTTTCAACATTAAACCTTTGCAAAATCTCGTGTTCCAAACTTTTCTCCCTCTCCTTCCCCATTCTTCTCCCCAAGACAGCAAACAATCTGATATGGGTTAAACAAGCACAATCCCTCTAAGCATATTTCCATATTTGTCATGTTGAGGAAAAAAAAAATCAGATCAAAAGGAGAAAAACCACAAGAAAGGAAAAAAGGAAACCAAGCAAACAAATAACAAAAAGTAAAAATAATATGCTTTGATCCACATTCAGTCTCTCTGGATGTGCATGGCACTTTCCATCACAAGTCTATTGGAATGAATAGACTTGGGATGGAGAGAACCATCTGTATCGAGAAAGAGAACTATGGGGACTGAGTGTGGATCATGTGTTGTACGGAAATGGTGAGGGGTCACCATTTAATAAAAAAAGCTGGAGAGAGGTCTAGAGAAAAGCAAAGTTTATTGTACATCCTGGAGAGAAGGGTGTCCCACCCTTTGAGTAGACAATCGAAGAGAGGAAGCACCTCCTGTGGGCAGGACAGCACCTTTAATCCCTAAAGCAAAACGCCCCCTCCCACCACTGACTCTCATCCTCATTGGCTGAGAGTCTTACATTCTAAACTCGAGATCTACCCATGAAATTGAACTTGACCAATAAGTACATAGTTGCCCATATTTGGATGAAATAGGGAGATGATATCATAAGAGGGGAAGGCAATGCCCTTTGCTCGAACTTCAGAGTCCTTCAGGCCTACTCGAACTCTGAAGTAGATGAAGCCTTACTCGATTTTCACAACTGTCTTGAAAGATCTCACCTCATCTCATTCAATCATAACATAGTATGTTCACGTTTTTTGTTGTCAGCTTGCTTGCTTTTTATTTTTTCTCTTTTTTTCTCCTTTTGATCAGATTTTTCTTGTGCAGCATAATTTTGGAAATATGTAGAGAAGAATTACTTGCTGTCTGGGGGAGGGAGCGGGGGAGAGGAGAGGGGAAAATTGGGAACACAAGGTTTTGCAGGGGTGAATGCTGAAAACAATCTTTTCATGTATTTTGAAAATAAAAAGTTATTATTTAAAAAAAACAAACAAACAAAAAACAAGTCTATTGGAATTGCCTTGAATAACCTCATTGCTTAAAAAGCCAAGAGCATCACAGTTGATCATCAAATAATCTTGCTTCTATGTGCAATGTTCTCCTGGTTCTGCTCACTTTACTCAGCATCAGTTCATGTAAATCTTTCCAGGTTTTTCTGAAATCAGCCTCCTCATCATTTCTTATAGAACAATAATATTTCATTACATTCATATACCATTACTTATTCATCCATTCTTCATTTGAAGGACATAACACTCAATTAATATGGAATTTCCTAAGGCAAAGCAGGGCTGTGTATTTATCTCTGACCTGTAGGTTAAAATATGGGTTGCTTTTTATTTGCAGAGGAAGCCATGTGAATATAAGAAATTTAAAACAAGAATGTATTCAAACTCATAGTGAATTGTTCATTCTAATGTACTCACCATATTCTTTATGTTTTGTAGAAACAGGTTTTAACTATTACCCATTTTGTTTTTAAAATAAATATTCTGGAATACCTTCCAAATCAATTCCAACCAATTAAAAGAATTATTTGGAATAAAAAACCCAATAAGGAAATTAGATATATTGGAAAGTTGCTTTAAATCTTTCAGAGCTCAATACCATCTTTAGTAAATTAATACCCTAGCAATAAATTACTACTCCAGTTTAATATGATAATTTAAAAGAAGGTATGGGCTCTATGCTTAATTTAAACTCAGGGAATCACTACCTACCAAGAAGGGCCAAGGACATTACTAAAGTAAACTCTCATTCAAAAGAGTAATTAGCAGTCACAAGGTTTGATCTTGTCAGCTTAAGATCTCCACAGTAACTAGAAAGTCAGTGTTCCTAATGTGACTCAAGATATCATGATGTCTTCATATGATACTAATGGATATCTTGGGAAGTCAGAGTGCCTGAGGGAATCAGTAATGAAATGGGTGATTATTACCTCCAAAAAGTATTTTAATTCAATCTCATCAGTATGAGTTAGATAATAACAGTTCAGTATCAAAACTTGTTTTGAAATCTTTTGATGGAATTCCACCTTCTCCCCCTATCCCCAACTCCCACCTCCTATTGTATTTATAAATTTAATCTGGTCCCTAAACAAATGAATTACATTAAAAAAAAAAAAAAAAAAAAGCCACATTCCTAATTGATTAAGTTATAGGCATTCTTAGATTGGAGCCTAAAATACTATTTTCATCCACAAAAGAGCTTCCACTAGATACAGTGAAATTTGGAAATACTCCACCAAATTTTAACCTTAGTAAGGTTTGTCATCAGCATTTGTTTCATTGGCTCTCTGATTTACTGGTCAACTAATTCAATCATCTCTCCTACTTTGAATAAATACAACATTCGGGGTAGGTAGGTGGCTCAGTGGATAGAGCACCAGCCTTGAATTCAGGAAGACCTGAGTTCAAATCTGGTCTCAGACACTTAACACTTCCTAGCTGTGTGACCCTGGGCAAGTCACTTAATCCCAGCCTCAAAAAATAAATAAATAATACATACATACATACAACATGCCAACTGCAAAGTTGGTGAAAGACACATCCCTCTGAATTTAGTACCATTCTCATTCAGATCAGATGTCTGAGTGGAACACACAGTTGGTTAAATGGCCTGCTTGGCTGCCCTTTGCCTAAGCAATTTCATTTTACATTCCACAGTATTTACTTAAAATGTATTATTATTACATTCCACAGTATTTACTTAAAATGTAAATAAGAGATTAAACTTGTCAGACTAGACTCCCCAAATGCTGCCCAAAGGATATATAGGTATATATATAGATATAGATATATATACAATATATATGTATGTGTGTGTATCTCATAGAAAGAGTTTAATCTTGGGGCTATTTGTTACTTTAATATTCCAAAAAATTATTTTTAGACTACCCTCAGAACTATTTGAATCATAGGTTTTATCAGATATTTTAATTTTCCATTAAATTATTTTAAATGAAAAGGTAAAATTTCAATCATAATAAACAATAAAAACTTTAAAAGGTTCTCTGATCCACTTTCTTTTTGGGGGTAATAAGTACTTATTTGCTTTAGGCTATTTTTATTAAAACAAAAGATTGTCATCTTTTTCATTATTAATTTTTAGTTTTAGTTTAACTAGGAAACTCTAAAGACAGACTTATCCATCACAATTGGTTGAAGAGTTCACATGAAGTAAATATCCACTGCAGCAGTAATTGACTTCTTGGATATTCGCTGCTCTTCCAACAGAAGGCAAAACATTTTTCCATGTCTGTTAAATTATTACCTATGAAGAGTCTGGCAATTTTCCATTCAGATAAATTTTCTGGCTGTTTTGTTTTATCTGAAGTATAAAAACTTAAGTCTTTTTTGCTTTTTTCTTAGCCAAATGTCCAGCTGGGATTTGGACTTAGCGACTTTTTTTCCATTTTGACATCAAGTTACTCTGTGTGGGATAATACAGTATTATCACAGTCTATTACTTTCTAACATATTAGCCAAGAGAAAATTCTAAAGCTAAATCAGATTCTTAAAAAAATAAGAGTATGTTGTGTTTCTAAAAGACTATATTTTTCTTTCTCTAATTTATAAAGAGCTCTTCCTTTTTTTATCCACTTGTATGTTTTGAACTGTTCAAAGGTACTGTGGTATTCCTGGATTTCCAGAGTTTTCTTAGCTTAAAGCATTTAGTGAAACAAGAAGCTGATATCTGATCTCATCTGGCAGGTTAATACTCAATTCAGGTCAAAGTTAACTCCTCCTTTTCAGTTCCACTTGCACTAAAGTTCTCTTGTGAGCTTTCTGACTATTTGCCCATCCTCCTAGAAGATCTTGCTTGAGGCCTCTTGTCCATTTGCTTATGTTTTGACTGTATTTATAGATGTGAACACTAAATCTTTCCCCCGAGTGTCTGTATCACTTCAAAAATCATAAACAGTACTTCTGATGGAGGAATGATTCTGAAACTGGTCCATGTGGCACTTTATTGCCAAAACACAGTAGAAAGTATCATAAAAGAGTCAGTTTGAAGGTCATTTAGAGGCAGCAGAGTTGTTGGATTATCTAGTTTAACCTCTCATTTTGCAGGTGAGGAACATTCTTTCCAATTTTATAATCAATTCAACAATCATTTCTTAGATCTCTTATGCGTCATTGAATATCCGGATCAGGTGTTGATCAGACAAAGACAAGAATTTGATTTCAAGAAGCTTAAATTCTGGGGTCAGGAGCACAACATGTTCATAGAGCTATAAATACAAAGTATGTTCAAAGTAAACAGAGAGTCATTTGGAGGTGTGGGAAATTACCAAAAATTGAAAGGGTATAGAAAGAAACTTCCAGGGTGGGCAAGAGGACAGACTGGGAGCCCCAACATCACATATGAGCAACAGCCAGGAGGTCAGCCTGTCCAGTTCTTAAAATGGGTGAGGGTGAGGAATGTCAACTATGTCTGAATCAGACTTTGTAAAGAGACTAAATGGCCAAGTAAATTGTTGAGAGACTAAATGATTAAGTAGAGGGGTTTTGTATTTTATCTTAAAGACAATTCTTTGAATTACAATATATCTTTGTAAAAAGCTTCTGTATAGGATTATAAATGGAGAAACCTAGAAAATTAATTTTGGACCAAGAACTAAGAATATCAAAGCTGATAATAACCCAAGGTATGGAACCTAAGCTCTCTTTGCAAGGCAAGCAGTTTGTGTGTGTGCAACATGGAGGGGAGTATGAGGAAGACTCTTTAATATTAATTTTTACAAATATTGATCTGTCTCTGTGCTTTCATTATTGTAGGCAACCCTCAGTGTGGAAACTCCCTCTCCCAAATTGTAGCAACTCTGCCGTAATCTACAGTCTCAGAGAATGTTCTGAAAAATCGAAAAGATAAGTTACTTGCTCATGGTCACATGACCATTATGTGTCAAAGGCAAGTCTTGAATTTGGCATCTTCCTAACTCTAAGGCTGGCCTTCTATCTCTATCCTGTCACTTTTCCCCTCACAGATATTCTCTGTACAATGAAGGCGTTCACTTGTGACAAGCCATGTCTCATTACAAACACAAGGAGTAAAGTTTTTAAAGCTTTGTTCCAGATCTGGCTCAGGGAGATCCTTCCTCTTCCTTTAGACTCAAGTAGGGTAAACATTTCAATTAGACCACAACTCATTCCTAATGTTATGGTCCTAAGCAAACCACAAGTTCTATTATCATCTCCCTTTTTTTGGTGATACTTGTCTCCAAAGTCTTCACCCAGATATTACAAAATGGCTAAATGCAATGTTTGTAAAGTGCATTAAGTTCTTTGGCGAAAAGAAATGTGAAAATATGTGATATTGGAATCAGAAAAGACTTGAGAGATTATCTTTCTTCCTAGAGATGAGGAAACTGAGGCTTTACCTAAGGTCACACAATAAAAGGGATAAAGATATTCATCAAAGTATGTGAACTTAGGTGAGTATTTCCAGGTGAGACATGGAACTCCTAATTCTATACTAGAAAAACTGGAAAGAAGGGATCTGAGTATTACATACTATGTTTAACTTAGTTAGCAACCTGGAATTTTTTCACAAGCTTCTGCTGACATACCTTTGACACACCTCTCTTGTTCAGGCAGCCTATTTATGAGATATGACAACCCCTTTCAAAACCTGAAGTAGAGGAGTGGTATAGACAAGTGTCTGGAGACTAGATTAAAAGTACAAAGAAGTATTCCTGAAACTGAAAAGTGCAGCTTAGAAAATGTGAGAACATCCTAAAAAGGCAGAGGAAAGGTGTAGGAAAGCTCTGGGTAAAGATTAAAACAAACCAGGAAGGTTGTGAAGAGAGATTTCAAAGAGGAAATGACTCAGTAACAGCTTGGAGGGAGGGAGTTCCAATTAGGTGAGGTAAGACAAATGAGATAATTGCAACAGAAATGACTGAGATGATTTTAGACAGAGTGATCAATTACTACAAAGTAAAGGGATCTTGGACATTTTGCAGAGTATTACATGAAGACACTACCCCCAAATGCTAGGCACTATCACAATGGGATGGATTAGAAGTAAAACAAAATATTTTAACCTGTCTAAAGTGATGGCATCTCCTTCCTTTTAATACCTCAGACAGTTTGGGTTTGGGGATAGGGAAGGTTTTCATATGAAAGAATCAAGGAATTAAACCTCTGAAGTGTTGGACATAAAGCTAAAGAGAAAGTTGCTTAAACTTTATAAAATTCTGAAAAGTGTAAACTGGACAAAAATGGAATTGTTTAGCAAATTCAGTAATATTTTACTTTGTAAGGAGTGAAAGAATACACAAATTCACCATATATTAGAGTATATGTCATTTCTCTATCTTTTCATAAAGGCTGGAATGTACTCTCTTCTCACCTTGACCTCTTAGAATCTTAAGCTTCCTTCAAAAGTTAGCTCAAATAACATCTATGTGAAGTCCTAACTGAAAGCATAAAACTGAGGCCCTCCTAGTTTGAATACCTGTTAGTTTTCCAAGACTAAATCATGGCAGCCTAAATTCTAGAATTCAGCTTCTGCTATTCCTCCCTCACCATCTTTTGAGTTCTCGATTTAATTCTATTAAACAGCTCTTCTATTTAACAGTTCCCTTTCTGACTCTAACCTTTTTAACTTGTTTTCTTCCTTGTCCTTGTTCTTGGCTTTGTCACACCTTTGAGTATGATCCTTTCCAAAACAGGTCCTTCTGAGTTAAGACTTTCCCCTCGATCCAATTCCTCAAATTAGGGAGGGATTCATTTGGTACTAGAGATTGCAATCAGTTTCAGAATCTATGACAATGACAGGCTATATATAGTAGAAGATGAAGCATATAATCTCTCTTTCACAAGATAACTTTTCAAATATTTGAAATAACTATCATTTACCCTTTGTTTCCCCTCATGGATAAAATATGTGGGTCACACTTTAAGATGTCATGCAAGGTATCCTCACACCAGAATTCTAATTAGAATGTTAGTGCTGATTTATGCTCCAAGCTTTTTGCTTAAATGTGGCTGAGTGATCAAAGGGGTTTAAGACAATCATTGAATTTATAGTTAGAAGGGACCTCACAGGTCATTTAGTTCAATCCTTTCATTTTATTTACGAAGAAATTGAAGCCCAGATAGAAACCTTTCTAGATTTTTTTTCAAGATCAAACAGATAATAAGTGGAAGAACTGGGATTTAAACTCACTTCTTCTGTCTCTATATTCATATTCATTCCTGTGTATCATATGACCTGTAGTGATTTTGTTAATTAGGCATTATTCCTTAGATGTTATTCCAGAAAGCAGTAGAATAGAGAAGAGAGATCATTACACAATAAGTGGGTTTAGAGAAAATAGGAATAATAAATTTTTTAAAAAAGAAGTTTGGCTATGAAAGGAACAAGGAAAGAGGGAATCTTAGTTCAAAGGAGTAAAAGAGTTAAGGGAAGGGTTTTTTGGGGGAAGAAGTTAGGATGAGGAAAAAAAATTTGGTAATTTATAAGTTGAGGAAAATGAACTAACAGAGTATGTAACTGAACTTCTTTTATAGTAGGTAACATGCCACAAAATCCACACATGGTCAGATGTATGATTGAAGCATTTATCAGGTTTTTATGCTTTTCAATTATGTATTCCATTCAGTCATTTAGTCAATAAGTATTTATTGAGACCCTATACTAATAAGATCCAGAAATACAAAGGAATTAAAAAAAAAAAAGTCAAATATGTGGTTCCAAGTTTGAAGAAACTCATATTCTAAAGGGAAGACAACAAACAGGTAAAGATCTATGTACATACAAGATAGATATACAGGTAAGGGAAAGTAATCGAAGAGGGAAGAAGGCTGGGAGTTGGAGGAAGGGACTATGTTACTATGGACTTTATTTAAGGTGATTAGTTCATTCAGAATTAAGATACAGTTGATCAGTGTCATAAAGTTTAACCAGTTGGAGAATGGTGTGGATCTGGAAATAATATTTGTGATTTAGTCTAGAGAAGACTTAGGCAATATAAGATTTCTCCTACTCCATACCTCAAAGCCTGTCTATATTCCTTATTCATCTTTTTCTTTGTTCTAATACTGGGGAGGAGGTGATCCTTCTCTTCAGCAAAGTTAACTCCCTCTACCTGTGCTTTATTTTTAATCAATTAAAAAAATGAAGATATACCTTCTCTCTCTTTAGACTCCCTACTCCCAAAAAAAACAAAACAAAATACTCTTATTATAAACATGTGTAGCCAAACATAACAAATTTCCAGGTAAGCCATATGCAAAAAAAAATATCAATCTGCACTATCACCTCTTTATTTAGAAAATACCTTATTTCAACATGAGTCATTAGGAATTGTGGTTAGCCATTGTATGGATCAAAATTCTGAAGACTTTCAAAGCTGATTGTTTGACATCATCCTCTGCATCGTATTTTAAAGCACAGAAATATTCTATCATATGCACTATGACTGGTTCAGCTATTCCATAATTGAGGGGCACTTTTCCAGTTTCCAATTCTTGGCACTACAAAATAGGGATATATAAATGTTTTCTATATAATATATGCATATATATTCATATATAAACTTTTGTATATATGGGTTCTTTTCCTGTTTTTTAATCTTTTTAGGGTACAGATGTAGTAATGGTATTATTAGGTCAAAGAATTATGCATAGTGTAATAGCCTTTTGGGCACAGTTCCTAGCAGAATGACTGGCTAGTTCATAGCAACACCAGTAGTATGTTTTCCCACAGCCTTTCGGCATTTGTCACTTTCTTTTTTTTTTGATCAATTCTATCAATCTGCTGGCTAAGACAAGGAATCTCAAAAATTGTTTTAATTTGCATTTATTTAATTATCTTTTAGAGCCCCTTTCAAATGGATATTGATAGCTTGGATTTTTTTCCTCTGAAAAGTGAATGTTCATGTCCTTTTAATGAGGGTGGAGGTCCCTTTAAGATTCTTTTCTAATTGCCCAACCCATGGCTGACCTCGATTCATAAATCCTGGTCAAAGGCACCCTTTGAATATCCGGGCCCAGCCCCCACCATCAGCTCAACTTCCCCCAGCCCTCACCTGATCTGAGCTAATTGAAAAGCCCGCAGAGAACTTAGGGATACCGCCCATCATCTTTTGGGTATAAAAGAGGTAAGCCGGAATGCCCTCATTGCATGAGCCCTCCCAGCCAACACATGGTATCCTTCCAGCCATGTAAGGGTTCCTGCCTGCCTAGCGGCCACCTTCGGCCCTAGCATCTTTCTAACTTAACTTTACTTCCAAATTTCTACAATAAACCTTTTATTTATCAATCTAGGTTTTCGGGCCTGTAAATTAATTTTACAGGGGACACTGAGGCATGGGATTATCTATGCGCCGAGAAATGGGGTTCCCCCTTTCCTTTCCCTCATTACTTTGGCTATTTATCAACTGGAGAATATATTGCTCATATTATATATTTGAATCAGCAGCTATATATCTTAGAACTAAATCTTTTTCCAAATTTTAATAGTTATTTTATTTTTCCAAACACATGCAAAGATAGTTTTCAATATTCACCTTTGCAAAACATTGTGTTCCAAATTTTTCTCCCTTCCCTTCCCAACAGCAACAATCCAATATCAGTGAAACATGTGCAAGAAATAAATTAGCAGAGAAACTTGCTATAAAGTTCCCCCTTCCCCATGTACCTGCTTTTAATTTTAGCTACTTTAGCTGGATGTACAAAATGTTTTAAATTTTTATATAATTTACCTACTGTGACTTTATTTGGCCATGAAATCTTCCTTGATCTAACAATTTCTTTTTTGTTTTTCTAATTTATCATGTTGCCTGTAATGGCTAAACCATGAACCCATTTGGAGCTTATCTTGATATATGATGTAAATTATAGGTGCACACCTCATTGCTGTCTGACTACTTTCCATTTTCCCAATAATTTTTTCAAATAGTAAGTTCTTTCCCCAATAGATGAGTCTGTGCTCATTTTTTCCTGTTATGTGCTTTTTTGACTGTGCCCATCTTTAGAAGCTTTTGCTCCATCATTCTCATCTTCAATATCTTCCTACTATTTTTACTGATGCCTTATAAATATGTTCATCTTTAAAAGAAACTAACACCTTTCCTAAAATTTGGTGCTCAATGCAATTTGGAACTATGCCCAAAAAGTTATCAAACTGTGCATACCCTTTGACCCAGCATTGCTGTTATTGGGATTATATCCCAAAGAAATACTAAAGAGTGGAAAGGGACCTGTATGTGCCAAAATGTTTGTGGCAGCTCTTTTTGTTGTAGCTAGAAACTGGAAGTTGAATGGATGTCCATCAGTTGGAGAATGGTTGGGTAAATTGTGGTATATGAAGGTTATGGAATATTATTGCTCTGTAAGAAATGACCAGCAGGAGGAATACAGAGAGGCCTGGAGAGACTTAAATCAACTGTTGCTGAGTGAAATGAGCAGAACCAGAAGATCACTGTACACTTCAACAACAATACTGTATGAGGATGTATTCTGATGGAAGTGGAAATCTTCAACATAAAGAAAAACCAACTCACTTCCAGTTGATCAATGATGGACAGAAATAACTACACCCAGAGAAGGAACACTGGGAAGTGAATGTAAATTGTTAGCACTACTGTCTATCTACCCAGGTTACTTATACCTTCGGAAGCTAATACTTATTGTTCAACAAGAAAATGGTATTTACACACATATATTGTATCTAGGTTATATTGTAACACATGTAAAATGTATGGGATTGACTGTCATGGGGGGAGGGAGTGGAGGGAGGGGATAATTTGGAAAAATGAACCAAAAAAAAAAATTTGGTGCTCCATGAAATCTATTTCTCCTTCCTTTTATTGCTAAATTACTAGTAAAGGTAATGTACAATGGTTGCCTCTTCTTGCTTAAAGGTACCAATGGCCAGACACCAAATGGCTAATCATTTCTCAGTCAAACCCTTCCTTGATCTTTGTGCAGTTTCTGAAAGTGCTGACATTTCCTTCTAGGATAGTCTCTTCTCAGTTTCTGAAACATTGCTCTTTTCTGGTTCTTTTTCTATTTGAACTTTGCTAATTAAACTTCTACTATGCCCTAAGCAGCTCCTCTGAAGCTTTGTCCTGTGCCCTCTTATTCTATCTTTAAACTTTTTCCCTCTGTGATGTCGTTGGTTCCCATAAGTTTAATTATTTGACATTGATGACTCTGTTTTCTCTACAGAACTCCAGTTCTACAACCTCTACTTTCCCATGCATAGGTCTGAACATGCAATTCTCCTGGTGATCAAGACACTCCATCTCTGGGTCTTGGATATTCCTCTCTGGTTCTCCCCATTCATTCCCCCACTGCTTTGGATGCTTTCCCACTTCTGCACTAACTACAGACCTTTCAGGTTAAAATTCCACCTTCTATAGGAAGTCTTCCCCAATCTTTTCTTTTTTTTTTGCAAGGCATTTAAGATTAAGTGATTTGCCTAAGGTCACATAACTACTAAATGTTAAGTGTCTCAGAGTAGATTTGAACTCAGATTCTCCTGACTTCATGGTTGATATTCTATTCACTATGCCTTCTAGCTGTGCCCTCCCCATCCAATGTTTCTTAATTCCAGTGCCTTACCTCTCTATTATTTCTATTTATCCTGTACATAACTTCCTTTGCATACATTTGTTTGCATGCTGTCTTATCCATTATATTGTAAGCTTTTTATGGGGAGATGTCTTTTTGCCCAATTTTTTATCTCCAGCACTTAGCATAAAGCCTGGCATATAGTAGGTGCTTAATAAATGTTTGACTTATTTGCTCCTTATTTCCTTAAGAATACAAACTCCTTAGCCTGATACGGAATAACCTCTCTAAAAAGAGTCCAACCTAACCTTATAATCATATTTCAAATGAGCATGTCTGGAATGCTTTCTTAACTCTGACTCTTGGTTTCCTTCAAGTCCCAGCTAAAATCCTACCTTCTACTTTTTCTGACCTCTCTTAAATGCCTTCTATTGATTATTTCCAAATTATCCTGCATCCAGCTCATCTGTAGTTATCTGCATCTTGTCTCCTTTTAGACTGCGACTCCTCAAGAGCAGATAATCTTACCTGTCTTTGTGTCCCCCACTGTTAACTGACTATACTCTATGTGCCAATTAAACTGGGCTCTTGAATCAAGTCATTCTCTAACTGATAAATAATCAAAGGATATAAACAATTCTCAGATGATGAAATTGAAATTATTTCCACTCACATGAAAGAGTGTTCCAAATCACTACTGATCAGAGAAATGCAAATTAAGACAACGCTGAGATACCACTACACACCTGTCAGATTGGCTAAGATGACAGGAACAAATAATGATGAATGTTGGAGGGGATGTGGGAAAAGTGGGACACTGATACATTGTTGGTGGAATTGTGAACGGATACTCTCCAGAATGGTTGGAGTAAATATAACATATTATAATATAAATATAACATATGTATTTATATTTATAATATATGTTATATTTACTTATTCCACCCATCCCAGGAAATAAGGTGTTTTTTTTTTTTTTTTTTTTTTTTGTATTTGTATATTCAAATAGGCTCTTAACACTGTGCTTTATACCTCCCTCTCTTCTTCAGTCGATCTCTCTTTTTTTTTTTTAGGAGGGTAATTAAACTCAGGAGAGGTACTCAATCCCTCATTAAAAAAAAAAAAAAAAAAAAAAAAAAAAAAAAAGATTTATTCTAAGAGTTCACACACTTTTAATAATAATGGTTATCTGGATTCCCAATCCATAACAGACCGAAAGCAGCAAAGTGAGGGCCAGGGTAAATTCTGGGGAAGGGAAGATGATGTTGGGTTTTTTTTCTTCAGAGGAATGGGCCTCTGTGACATTATTTGGGATTTTCTTGGCAAAGATACTGGAGTGGTTTGATATTTCCTTGTCTAGCTCGTTTTACAGATGAAGAAACTGAGGCAAGCAGGGTAAAGTGACTTTCTCAGGATCACACTGATAGTGCCTGGGTCCACTTTTGAACTCAAGAAGATGAGTATTCCTGACTTCAGGATGAGCAATTTATCCACTGTGCTTCCTAATTGCTCTTAAAACCTTTATCCACTCTTTAAAAATTTTCTATTGATCATTTGTGCTTTACATGACAATGTTTGGGGCCCTGTTTCATTGCTTATCCTCCTCTGAATACAGAAAAATGTTGTCAAGGTCCCTCTGATGATGTGGGCCATAGAACTGAATGCAGCACACCAAGCCAATCATGAATACTGGAGATTTTGTTCAGATATTAAAATCACATGACCTACTTACTTGCCACTCCACAGTATATGGGCAAAGCATTTAAATATAAGTGAATCTCATGGAAATGTGGCAAAATTTGTTTAATTTCCTAGAGAATGGTTGGTGGGCCCACATAAAAAGGTTATACAGTGCAATACTATTCTTAGGAAACCTGAAAATCTTACTTTTAGAGATCCCATCCAAAAATATACAGGTTGTTTTAAACAAGCAAACGATCCTTCAGACAGCTAACACATTAAATAAGCCACTGCAATATCAAATGTTTCTCTTAAAATTAGTTTATCAGTGTTAGTAAGATAGTTACTTGAGGAAGAATGTAAGACATTAATTTTGATAAGGTGTGGCTTAAGGAAAATGGAAGAGCAGAAAGAAGAACTCCTGGAAGCCTCATGAAGTTGGAAAAAGCCCTGAATTTGCAGTAAGATGGTATGGGTTCAAATCATGACCTTGGCTATTTATTATGTACTTGTCACTTGATTTTTCTGGACCTTAGTTTCTGCACTTATGAAATTAAAGCTTTGGAACTTGCATGACTTGAGGTTTCTTCTAGCCTTAAATCCTATTTAAAAGTGGTGTCTGATGAGCTTAATGTTTATAAGTTTTTATTGATAAATATTTGTGCCAAATTTGTGTAAAAAGTGGTAAGCATGCCTCAAAAATGGTGATTAAACGCCACTCTCATCAAATGCATATTACAAATACCATAACAATCCAGTCTGATTTAAGTGGACGTCTTCCCGGCCCTGGAGAAAAGCGCGCCTCTCTCCCCAGCTCCTCCGCCTCATATACCTAAAGTCCCCGCGAGCACCCGAGCCCTACCCTAGCCTTTGAATGGCAAGGATCTGAAGCGGTCCAAGCTCAGTTAAGGATAATGTTGCGGGGATTTCCACAGTGGGAACCCCAGGCAAAGAGGACTCGAGGGGAATGTTAGAAGCCACCTTCCCTTCCCCCTTCCACGTGCCCCCCACGAGTTGGTCACTCTCGGCAAAGTGCTCTGTAACAGACCCAAGACATAAGGGGGGACAGGAGGAGAAAGTGCCCTCTCCCAGAGAGGGAACTGTCGTTCCTGTGGTAAGGAATCATCAAACTGGCCTCAAAGTCCAGAAGGGTCAATTTCTTGCCAAAAGAGAGGCCTCCTAAAGGACCTCAACGGAGAAGAAACTGGCATGGGCTAAGAATCCGAGAAAGAGGCCCCGATCCTCTAGGGCGGCGTGAACTACGCTAGGAATGTGAGAGAAATGTTAGGAATCCAGGGCTGGCAGAGACTGGTGGCCGGTGTTACAGCAAAACCGGTTTAAATCTGGCCCCTAGCAGCGGCCTCCCTGTTGGGACCACAAGGTTAGGTGCAGGGAACTGAGTGGGGCGAGACGAGCTTACTCCGGAAACTTGTAAAGAGCAAAGTTCTGCAATCCAGATTTTATCGCGCACCTAAAACTGCGAAGAAGAGCCACTGGACACAGCGAAGAGACCAAAGACCAGAGGCAGAACTGAGCTGGGTTGGGGGGAGGGGAGGAGAGAGGAGACCCACAGCTCCTCCCACCTAGCGTCTTGGCCCCTCCCTTCCTCAGTGCGCTTGCGCAACGGCGGACCCGGACTCTATTTGGCTATAAGATTTGCGGCAACGGCACCAGCGTTGCTTACCCAGCATGCCACGCGGGGGCGACGGCTCTACGACTACCCCTTTCCCTCCCCCGCCCCCCCCCACGTTACCCTCCTTTCCCCCTCCCATCCGCCCCCCCTCCCTCCAGTGAGTGAGTGAGACGGGCAGATGGAGGAGGGACTGTAATGGCGGCGGCCGGCAGCTCCCTGCTCTGACCCGCGGCAGATACTTAGCAACGACCCCCTCCCCGCCCCTCTCCCCGCGGGCCGCCGCCCAGCCGCCCGCGCGGGGCCACCTTCCTCCCCCTTCCCCACCGCCCCCAGCCGTCCGTGTTTCCCCCCGCGCCCCGGCCGGGGCCCCTCACACAATGGATGAGCTCCCGGGAGGCGGTGGTGGCGGCGGCGGCCCGGGAATGGCAGCCCCTCGGCAGCAGCAGCAGCAACAGGGGCCGGGGGTTAACATGAACCTACAACCGGGAGCCGGCGGAGGAGCGGCCGCCGGCGGAGGTCAGCCTACGGCGGCGGCGGCGGCGGAGGGCGCGGGCCCCTCTACGGGCCCGGAGCTGTCCCGGCCGCAGCAGTACACGATCCCGGGCATACTGCACTACATCCAGCACGAGTGGGCGCGCTTCGAGATGGAGCGGGCGCACTGGGAAGTGGAACGGGCCGAACTGCAGGTAGCTGGTCTCGGGACTCCGGGGATGGGGGTGGGGAGAACGACGGGACCTCGACGGGAGGGTGGAGGGGGTGGGGCTCGCGCGGGGATCCCCGGCCTGAGGGCACTGGGTAGGCAAGACGTACCTTGGGGGGCCCGGGCCGAGGAGGACGAGCAGCAGCCGCAGGTCCTGGCAGGGGTCCCCTCCCCCCTCCTCCCTCCCGCCCCGGGAAGCCTTTTCCACGGCGCTTACTGGCTGCGCGGTACGGGCTTCCTCGGGGCAGCCATTTTGGTTTCTAGTATGGCGTCCGCCGGGGTTTCTCCGGCGTCGGCGGCGGCGGCCACCCAACTTGGGAACCCGTGGCCCCGGGACGATCCCTCCGTCGAACCCCAGCGTTGGGGAGGGAGGCGGGCGGCAAGAGGCGCGCGTTAGACTGCCCTTAAGTCTTCCTCCTTTGGGCCAAAAACCCTGGTCCGGGACCTTGCCGGGCTCTTCCTCCTCCCCCTTTCTCCTCCTCCAAACAGCCCCCCCCCTGCCCTTTGACAGCTCCTCTCCCTTCCCCTCCCCTTCCCGCAGTATCCCGTCTCTCTCCGAAAGGGATTTTAAAGTTTTTACTCCCCGCCTGTTGAACCCTAAGGGGCCCCTATACACCTGTGTAGTGTCCCCTTCCCCCTCTCCCCTTGGCTCCCTAACAAGCTTCAACTTGGGGCCAACTCTTGAACTCTTGGATAAAGAACAATTCTTAAGTGACTTCTGGTTGCTTCGCCTTTGAGACCCAAGCAGTCACTTCCTTCTCTGCCTTCTGTTTGCTACTTGGTGTTAGGCAAAAGAAAAAGGCAGATTGGATTTAAATCTGGTTGGAATAAAGAACAGATATTTGCATATTTCACAGTCCCTTTTTGGGGGAGGGAATGGAAAATAAAGTATGCCTCATTTCGCCCTCAAAAATGGGAAGAATATGAGGTAGTTGCTTTTGTATTTGGGCAGGGGCTTGGATTTAAGACCCAATGGTGGTGTGTTTGTTGGAGAAGAATATTTTAGTGGACATTACCAAAGTGTTTATTTTTAAGCCCCCTACCAAGGCAAATTTAGGACTGGGGGAGGGGGAAAACTTCTCAGCTAGAAAGCACTGCACCTGTTTTTTTCTCGACAAGAACGTTTAGTTTGTGTGCAATCTTGTAGTTCAGTAGTACATATACAGTGTACACAACTAAATAGAATAATATAATAATGGAGGAAAAACTATCCTCTTTAAAAAGATCTCATCTCAAATATCTAAATCAGGCCAGTGACCTTTTGGAGCCAATAAGGATTTTCTTGTCTTATCCGGAGGTCACTAAATGAATTTAATGATTTTTTTTTCCCCAAGAAAAATGATTATAATTCTGCTTTTGAAATTGTCTTTATCAAATTTTTGAAAAATAAGATAATAGGATTTATTCTATATCCATCAGCTCTTTTTTGTAATATTTGTGGATTTATCTCATATTGGATATTGAACTTTAGAAACACAAAATTTAAAAAATGTTTTGTACCATTTTACATAGCGAAATCATTTGAATAGTGAGATAGACAGCTTTGAAACATCAAGAAAAACTTATTAGGTACAATTCCATTTTTGTGTTGATGGTTTTGAAATAGAATAATGTAATTTAAATGTTAATGATTAGTATATCTTATAAGGAATTAAGTTTAGGATTTGTATTTTAGGAGTTTTCTAAATAAGAGTTTCATTTACTCTCAAAATGTAACACAAGCAATAGAGTTCTTATTGTTTTATTAGTGGAGTTAAGTTAACGATGTTGATGGTTGATCTTATGTCTATATTGACTTTACCCTTTCTATCCTTTTTTCTTTTTGATATTCCTTTTCCCTGTGCAGCAATCTATGTTCACCTGTTCTGGGAAAGTCTTGCTCATATCCTCTTGTAAATCCTCCACAGAGGATGAGTCTAATCTATATATCCTGGGGAACTTCCTCTGAATTTCTTCACATTACAAGGTTAACAAGATTGTTTATTAGTTCTTACTTTTGCTGGGTGATCAATCTATTCCCCCCCCCCCCCTATTTGTCTCTGATATTTAATAAACTATATTGTGTGGCTCACACCTCCTATGTGCCTCTGTATTTGCCTCTTAATTCTTCAGAAGTCCTTATACAAGGCAAAGGATTGTAGTTAGGTTCAAATTCTAGTTCAACCATTTACCAGTTCTGTGAACCCATCCAAGTCACAGAACCTCTTTGACACCTAATTTTTCCCCTTCAATAAAAATAAGGGAGTTAAGCTAGGTTATTTTTTAAATTGCTATCAATTTTCTGTGATCCATCTATGATCCATTATGCCCCAAATATACACTACTACTAGGACAGTGCAGTATTGTTAATTTAAAAGATGCATCTTAATTAAAGGAAAACTCACCAAAAGCAGAGCATTATTTCCCATAAGCAAACAGCCTCTACTTCACATTACCAGTTCTGAGACTAGATAACTGTTCTTTTGCACAGTATTTCCAAAATAAATGTATTGATTGGACCAATTCTGGGGATTGTCTATCCAAGTCATTTCAATGGGAAATTCTTAAATTATTGAGGAAGCTGCATTGTAGTGGAATTGGTATTGGATTTGTAAACTTAGCATCTTAGTTTAAATCCCGACTTCCTTTCTGCTTCTTTGACATTGGGCAAGTCATTTCCCTGGTAAAGATCTCAGTTTTCTCATATTTAGAAGTAGAGAGTTAGATTAGTTATTCAAAATTTTGTTGTCTTAGGATTCTGCTTGCTAATAAAAGTTCAGCAGAATGCTTTTTTGCCTTTAGTCACTTAGATTTTCAAGACAGCATAATTTGTTTTGAGACCAGATATTGTGTTGCTTTTGGGGTAGAAAAGTTCTGTTTCTCTAATGAGTTGTGAAAGTAATTTTTCTTTCAGATGTAAAATTGGATTATTGAACTAATTTTTTCAATTTTACTACCAATGTATTGAGATCCTTTAACTTAAAAGTTTTTATTGGTGTTTTTACCCATTGTGTTTTTAAAAAGTGTGCCTGTTGAAAGTCATGTCATTATTTTAATGAAGTGTCATTGCATTTCTAGTTACAGATTTATCTTTTCTGATTTATTATTTATTTTAAACATTCTTTTAAAACTTTGAGTTCTAAATTTTCTCATAGCCCTTCCCCCAGCCTTTGAGGTGAATAGTAGCAAGTTAGCCATGTGAAATCATGCAAAACATCTATTAGCCATAATTCTTTTTTTTTTTTAATTATTAAAGCTTTTTATTTACAAAGCATATGCATAGGTAATTTTTCCAACATTGACCCTTGCATAACCTTTTGTTAGCCATATTTTAAAAAAAAAAAAAAAGGAAAAATGAAGAAAATAAGAAAAGTTTGTACTCAGTTCATTACTGATTTCTCAAGGTGAATAGCATTTTTTCAACATTGAATCCTTTGGAATTATCTTGGATCATTGTATAGTTTATCATGAAAACATTGCTGTTTCCTGAGAATTGTAAATTTATGTATTTGAAAGATATTTAATACTAGCATTAAAATATAAATTGCATTACTGTTGACTAAAACTTAGTATGTGTATATAGTTTTCTAGAAATATGATTCCTTGAATTGTCCATTATTAGAAATATTTTTTAAAAATAACTGCTTTGTAGTGACAGATTATGTGGTAATCTTGTAATATGTAAACTTTTTCCTCCTGGCTTTGGAAAAGATACTGTGGTTTATTCATTGAACAGGAATTTGACTTAAGTGTTAAAACACTAAGTTTATTTTATATATATCCTATTTACTTTGTGGATATGTTTTATCTGTGAAACACTTACTTCCTTGAGGAAAGGGATTGCCCACTTTTGTTTTGGATGACTGTTACCTGGGCAGTAATTGGAGACACTTCTATGTGCACATTAGTCCGCTGAATTCTGAGCTGTTGAGTACTCCTCTACTAAGGCAGTCAAACTGCTTCTGAAAACATTTCAGAAATGCTTGAGGCACTGACTTAGGTTTGTGATTGTGCTTGTGTGTGATTGTGTGTGTGTGTGTGTGTGTGTGTGTGAGAGAGAGAGAGAGAGAGAGAGAGAGTCTTCAATCTAGAGTTTCTCATGTCAGTTCTCTCCTTATAACACTGCCTTTGGCAGTGAAATAGCCCCTTTGACTGGCTCTAGTTTTTGTTATATGCCTTTCCGTTAATCAAACTTAACTTGTAATTCCTAATTTTGTAGTCTTATCATATATATGGGTTTCTTATTGTTTCTTAATGGTGCTTGCATGTGGCTTTGTCTTTCCTACTTTAGTACTTTCAGAATCTTAGTACCTCATATATATAATATGGTAATTCACTTAGCTAAGTGAAAATTTTAAAGCTCTTGGTGGTGTTCTCCAGACTTTCCAGTCTTGTTCTTAGATGGGAAATGCAGCCTATAGTTGTGCCTGTACTCTTTAAAAGCCTTTCCAGTTTAATGGAAAGAGCTGCCAGAACTTAAACTGTGGTGTTATGTATTTCAGGAATTTCTGGGTTACTTGGTTGAGGACCATTTGACATTAGCAGAAGATATCTTCTATAAGTTATAAACACATTTGAAATTAATATATTTTATAAAATGTGTCACAAATAGCACTGTTGAAATAAAGTCTTTATTACTTTGGGGTTGTTTAGTAATTTTTATTCATTTTTAACTCTCTGTGACCCTATTTGGGATTTTCTTGGCAAAGTACTGTAATAGTTTGCCATTTCTTTTTCTGGGTCATTTTTATAGATGTGGAGACTGAGGCAGACAGATTTAAAGTAACTTGCCCAAGGACACACCAGCTAGAAATTTTTGAGGCCAAATTATCCTCCCTAATTCCAGGCTAGTCATATCACTCACTTATAAAAGTACAGCTTATTTCTCTTTTTAAAAGAAATTTTTGTTTTATTTATAATAATAGCTTTTTATTTTTTCAAAATACTTGCAAAGATAGTTTTAAACATTCAACCTTGCAAAACCTTGTGTTTCAAATTTTTCTCTTTTCCTCATATACCTTATTTTTCAAAATTTCTGTCTTTATTGATTCTCATCACACAAATTGATGATAAAATTGATTTGTATAGAATTGAATGGGGAAAGATTTGATTCCAGGTTATTGTAGTAGTCCAGTAGAAAAGTGATTTGGGTGTGTACTAAAGTATGAGTATACATTAAATGTGAATAGAGAAAAAGACATAATGGAGCTTTTGTGAAGATAGAAATTATAAGATTTGATAATAGATTTAATAATTGGATATGTGGGGTGGAGCTATAAATGAGTAATTGAGGATGGCACCAAAGATACTGGGCTTAGTGATCTGGAGCATTATAATGGAGCATTATAATGCCTTCAATACTAATGGGAAAGTTGGTCAGGAATGAAGGTTTTAGAGAAAAAGGAATTCTGTTTTTGAACATGTAGAATTTCAGATGCTTTGAGATGTCTAAGACAGATGGTGATTTGGAACTGGTGATGCAGATCTGGGAATTAGTAGCATAAAGATAGATATGCTCTAAGATAATGAAATATTTCAGTTGTCAAAATGATAGTTGTTCTAGAACTATAAATATTAAGTATTAACAACTTATAAATCTATAATACATGTTTTATGAGACTTTAGAATTTATAAAAATACTTTTCTTACAACAGCCTTTTGCCTTAAGGAGCACAAATGTTAGCATTTGGCAAATGAGAAAGCCAAGGCCCACTAAGAGGTACTAAGCTTCTGACTTAAGACTTGAATTTAGGTCTCCTGATCCTGAATCTAAATAAATACTCTCTCTCATATCTTTCTAGCCTTGTAATATATTATTATTACTTCCCCTTCATATATTTTTTGGTCCAGACAGACTGACTTTTGCTGTTCTTAATTCTGGACATTTCATTTCCTAATTTTCCATTTTCCAAATTTGCCATTTACATTAACAAGAGTTCCATGTCTAGAATATACCCTTTTTATCTCTGCTTCTTAGAATTTAATATTTCCTTTAAAATCATCTCAAAAGCAGCCCCATCTACACAGAAGGCCCTTACTGTTTCCTTTGGCTATTTGTGTTTGTAAATTATGTGTATATCTTCAACCCTGTGATTTCATTCATTGGTGTAGCAAGTTCCTGGTGAAAGAAATTCCTCCACTAAATAAATCAGATCAACATTTCTTCACTTTAAAGTCTAAAAGCTTCTTGGGAACTTGATCAATATGGAATTGATATCAGAAGTGGGATTTGAACTAGGTCTTCCTGATTGGAAGTTCTCTATTCACCAACCCCAGCCTCGTAGGTTTTAACTGTTTCAGATTATTGTCTCAGATTTATTAGATGTGTGACCTTGGGCAAGTCACTTAACTCAAGATTTCTCAACTCTAAAATAGGGATGAAAGTAGCACCTACTTTAGGGTTTATGAGGATCAAATGAGATTATAATACTATATACTATAATACTATACATGACACATAGTAGGCACATAGTAAGTGCTTGTTCCCTCCCTTTCCTCTTTATGTCAAGAACTGTTTTTTGGTGTTTCCAATACCAACACTAAGCAGTAACATTGTAGGTGATTAATCAGTGTCTATTTTGATTGGGAATGGGATATGGGTATAATAATGAAGTTTCACTGGAGCATGCTCTAGTTTATTCATAGGGAAGCTAAAAATGGCATATTCTTCCTATCACAACCTAACTTCTACTTATACTTTAGAGGAGTTTGAACTTTTTCCATAAAAAAGATTGAATCATTTAAATTTTTTGAATAGCAGAATTATATGATTTGCATCTTGCTCTAGGATTGGAATTCTTGGGGTCTGAACTTGTGGCTTTTGTTGTTGTTGTTTTTTTTTTTTGTTGTTGTTTTTTGTTTTTTGTTTTTTTAGTTGGTGGCATGATTTCAGTGAAATTATTTTCCTTTGTAATCTTCAGTTATTTTATTTTGTTTTTTAAAATAGTTTTCTAAAAAGAGGTCCTAGACTTCCCTAGGAATGGCTGCTGGACTTGGAGTCAGGAAGATCTGATTTCAAATTTCTGCCTCAGATATTTACTAGCTGTGTGTCCCTAGATAAGTTAACCTCTATTTGCCTTCTCATCTGTAAAATGGGGTCAGATTGGAGAAGGAAATGGCACACCAATCCAGAATCTTTGTTAGGGTAAACAAATGAACAAAAGACTCTGGGCTCACATTAGAAATTGGAGGCAAAAATTTGTTTTGTAGTTGTTATAATGGTCCAAAAACTAATAAAATCTTGAAATAGAGTAGTAGCTATGGAAACAAAAACGAAAGGTGAGTGAATGGGGTGTAGTGCAAAAGGAGAGTAGTTAGGATTTTGCAGTTAAATAGATAAGAATGGGTGATGAGAATGGAAAAAAGGAGTCTTAAAATGGTAAGATATTGAACATGATTAATGAGGTGAATTAATTTAGGAATTTGATTAAGTTTTTGGGGTACATTTAATGTACATGGTTACATGTATATCCAATGGTATGGTACATACCAATGGTACATCCAAGTAGTGATAGTTAGCTAGCAACTACAAATAAGGGACCTGTATTCAATAGGTAACTCCCCATGTTGAGGTAATAGCCTACAGTTAGTGTACACTTTCTCTTAAAGGGAATTGGGTTTTTTTGTTTTGTTTATAGCATAGCTAGTATGAAAATGTTTTGCATGATTTTATATATATATACATGATATATTTCTTGCCTTCTCAGGAAGTTTGGGAAGGACTTGAGAAAAGAAGAGAATTTAGAACTCAGAATTTTCAAAATGTTAAAAATATACGTAATATATTTTTTAAAGTTTGAAGGGGAGACAGAAGAGTACAGTTGGAGAGAATGTATAAATAACATTTTTTGCCTTGTCAATAGGTGAATAAAGAACTTTAGAAAGGGAGAGAATTTGGAACTCAATTTTCAAACTTAAAAATATATACTTTTTTTTTTTTTTAAAGTTTGGTGAAGGGGAGAAAGAAGAGCACAGTTGGAGAGAATAGGGGATTTCAGAGTTCATAATATTATAGATAGGGAGCTAAGTGAGTGGATTGAGCTCTGGGCCTGGGATCTGGAAGACTCTTGGGTTTAAATGCAGCCTCAGACAACTAGCTATACTGGGCATACCTGGGCAAACCATGTAATTTGAATCAATTTCTTCCATTGTAAAATGGGGATAATAGCACTCACCCTGCCGGTTTGTTGTGAGAGTCAAGTGAGGTACTTGTTAAAATGCTTAGTACATTTAACATTTAACATGTATTGGTCAGCCTGCCTACTGGGGGAAGGAGGGGAAAAGTTGGAACAAAAGATTTTGCAATTGTCACTGCTGAAAAATTACCCAAGAATATATCTTGCTTATATAAAAAGCCATAATAAATATTGCATATATAAAAAGCCATAATAAAAATACTTAGTACAGTACTTGGCACAATATAGGTGATATATATAAATGCTTATTTATCTCTCCTCCCCCTCTCCCCTAAAATGATTGAATTGTAATTCTATAAGTGAATGGAAGTTGACAAAGTAGAGCTAAAGAGATTATCGAACTTTGCAAAGCCAGATTGATGTAATAGAACTGTGTCTCCCTGATCTTTGAAGGGGGGGGGAAGTAGACCTGGATTAGAAAAACCCTGAATTTCAACCCCCTCCTGGCTCTGGGAAGACTACCTGATTCCCTCACAATAATACTGTGAGGTGTGGACCCTAAAAGTGGTATCAGAAATGAGAAGTGAGAAAACTGAATGCTTAGCTTGGTTAAGTGACTTGCCTTATGGCTGCTAAGATCTTTGTGCTTTCTACATCCATGTTATATTATTCAGTAAAATCTGTCTCCCTCTAACTTGACTGGCTGGTTCTAGTGTTACCTTTTGAAACAATTGAGGAAACATTCTTTTCTACATGACTACACTACAAGTATGTATGTCCTCCTTTGCTCAATCCATCTAGTCTTTTTTTTTTTTTTCTTCTAAGCATCCTTAATGTGTGTGTGTTAATAAATTTTTCTAACTGCCCCTTGTATTAAATGGTTTTCAGAAATCTCACCATCTCAGTGTATTTTTGAATTAAATTAATGTTCATTTTAAATTCTACTGTATTCCTCAGAAGAAAGACATGAATTGTAACTGTCCACTAAATTGTGAAAAATATAGTCTTAAGATTCCATTTGTAGCAGGATTGTATTAGTTTTTATTAAGTGTATGATCAAGTAAAATCCTGTAAATCCTTTTTTTATATGAATTTTTATTTATTCAGGTATTCCTGACATATTACTTAGGCAATCACTCTTTTTCAATATAAATGCAGCACTTTATTTTTATCTATCTTAAATTTCATCTTATTGGGTTCAGCCTTTATTCTGATCTTATCATTTTGATTCCCAAGCCTTTTGGGTGGGTTCTCTTTCCCAGTTTTGTGAAATCTATAGATTTTATGTTTTCCATATCTTTGTCCAAATCTATATTTGATCAATCAAGGCAAAATTCTTTGATCTGAGAGTATCCAGCTTCCTCTGGATTTTTACTATCAATCCATTAATGGAAATTCTTTATGTACAATTGTTCAGCCAATTACTTACTACCTAAGAACCATATTAACTTGATCATCTCTACACTCTTTTTGACTCTTAAGTCCCCTGAGTTTATCAATTCTGGGCAGATGATTGACAGATCTATATATTCTACCCAACTCTATTTCCAGAGCTTTTGTCTTCCATCATTTTGAACACTTCAGTATTCATGAGACATTATAGAGCTATGTCAAATTTGATGTTCCCAACCTATCTTCTAGACTTGTTGCTGAAGACAATTCTAGGTTTGTCACCTCAGTATTAATTATTCTTAATAAATTTTCAATTAATTTACTAGATCTTGCTTATACTGCCCCCTTCCCCTTTAGACTTTATTATATCTTACCTATATTGTTGCAGCTGCCTTGTAATTGGCTTTCTCAAAATCTCTCTCCACTTCAGTTTATATTGCCTATAATATTTCTTAAGTGCCTGATAGTGTATCTCCTTTATTTAGTTAAACTAGTGGCTTTCTCATGCTTCTATGATTAAAATACATTCTTTTTTTTTTTTTTATGTCAAATAAGCATCCTATTCAATTCCACACAATTTAATTGGCAATTATTGAGCAATTACTTTGTTTAAAATAAGAATTTATTAAGTACTATGTTCAGAGGTCCAAGTTCAGAGTCTCTTTCAAAAGGTGACACTGAGCTGAATTTTTTTTTAATTTTATGATTATAACATTTTTTTGACAGTACATATGCATAGGTCATTTTTTACAACATTATCCCTTGTACTCCCTTCTGTTCAGAATTTTTCCCCTCCTTCCCTCTACCCCCTCCCCTAGATGGCAGGCATTCCCATACACATTAAATATGTTATAGTATATCCTAGGTACAATATGTGCAGAACCGAATTTTGGTGGTGGTGTTGTTGCAAAGGAAGAATTGGATTCGGAAGCTAAAAATAATCTGGGAAGAAAAACAAAAAATGCTAACAGTATACACTCATTTCCCAGTGTTTCTTTTCTGGGTATAGCTGATTCTGTCCATCATTGATCAATTGGAATTGGATTAGCTCTTCTCTATGTTGAAGATATCCACTTCCATCAGAATACATCCTCATACAGTATCATTGTTGAAGTGTATAATGATCTCCTGGTTCTGCTCGTTTCACTCAGCATCAATCGATGTAAGTCTCTCCAAGCCTCTCTGTATTCCTCCTGTTGGTCATTTCTTACAGAACAATTATATTCCATAACCTTCATATACCACAATTTACCCAACCATTCTCCAACTGATGGACATCCATTCATTTTTCAGTTTCTAGCCACTAAAAAAGGGGCTGCCACAAACATTTTGGCACATACAGGTCCCTTTCCCTTCTTTAGTATTTCCTTGGGATATAAGCCCAGTAGTAGCACTGCTGGGTCAAAGGGCATGCACATTTTGATAACTTTTTGGGCATAATTCCAGATTGCTCTCCAGAATGGTTGGATTCTTTCATAACTCCACCAACAATGCATCAGTATCCCAGTAAAATATATTCTTTAGCTTTTAAATCCTTTTACAACTTGAGTTTAGCCAATTCCTCCCCCCCTCCCCCCCCAATCACTCTGTAGCACCAGGTAATGTCATTTGTATCAATAGATAACTCTTTGGGTTGATCCACCAGTACCTGTTCCCTCTCTGCTTAGGCCTTATTCTCTGAAGTCTCTTGGAAGAAGTTGGAAACCAAGAGAGTGGTAGATGAAATAGTGAAGGTGTGGGGAATGATGTTCTGCCTTAAGGGTAAGGATTATCCTTTAGGTTTCTACCTGCTGTAAAGATGTTGAAGTTGTAAATTATACAATGATCTGTAGAAAGCTTTTTCTTTGAGCCTTTATCTTGATTGAGTCCTTGGAGGTCTATCTTAGATAATTCTCCTTTTCCACTTCCCACTGTCAGCCGTTTAATAAATTAGGGCTTAGCTTAGCTTAGGTCTTAATTTAATGCCCTATGATAGGTATCTTTTGGACTGTGTTTTCAATTTCCATAATTCTAAGAACTTTTTTGGTTCCCTAAATTTCTGAATGGATCCTAAGTACATTTGTCAAGCCTGGACCCTTATCATTCCTTTGTTTATTCACTCTAGTTAACTATAACTAAGGATAGGGTTAACTTGTAACTTGTTAACTAGTTCTTTGTGAATCCTTTTGAGTTTAGTAATCACTTTCACCTTTTCTAAATACTTAAATAGTTTTAGATAGAAATTTTTAGAATTTTGAGTGAAATCATATTATACAACAAACCTGTAAAATGGGTAAAAGTTTGTATTTCCATATTACAAATGAGAATGGTGAAGCTGAAAGAAATTAAAGTGACTCTTTCAAGTTTGCACAGCAAGTAAAGTGGCAAAGAAAGGACTTGAATATACTCTTATTTTTTGTTTGTTTGTTTTTTAATTTAATAGTTTTTATTTACCAGATATTTGCATGAGTAATTTCACAACGTTTACAATTGCCAAACCTTTTGTTCCAATTTTCCCCTTCTTCCCCCCCCCCCCCCTCCCCGCCATGGCAGGTCTACCAATACATTATACTCTTAGTTTTTAATGCCAATATTTTTTCTATTATACCATGTTTTATCTCATTTTAAAGTGGCTTGGATACTCTTATATGCTTTCATTCTAGGTTTTGGTTTTCTCTTGCCATATTTTGTAGTTGCTTAAGTAATGCTTTGTCTTTTTTTTTGTTATTTTGTTTTCTCCCTTAGATTGATAAAAAAAGGATTATTGTAGAAATTTGGAAGTAAAGTCAAATGTAGAAAGACACCAGGGCCTAAGGTGGTTGCTGGGTGGGCAGGAACCCTTAGTGGCCTGAAGGGATACCATGTTTGGGGAGAAGGGCTTCTGCAAAGGGAGGGCTCCAAATGCTTTGGCTTTGTGAGGAAAAGTGGGGCAAAATTTGAATTAGAATAATTTTGACTTTTAATTCTATTATCCTTTATCTTCCATTATCCTGTTACTTAAGTTTTGATATGATCCCTTTCTTGCTCTTAACAAAACCTTTAAAAGTCTTTTAGCTTTTAAGCTGTTTTTTATTTTAATTGTAGGGCAAATCTGTTCACTTAGAGCTTTTATCTCCTTGACTGGCTTCTCAGAGAACCACTTTTCCCTTTTACCTTGGTCAAACAAATCAGATAGCTTTATGAATAATCATTTTGGTGTCTGAAGATAATTCATTTTATGTTTTTCTTTGAGTCTATACAACTCTTGACATATCAACTTACACCTCTCAAATTGGCTAAGATGACAGGAAAAGGTAATGATAAATGTTGGAGGGGATGTGAGAAAACTGGGACACTAATACAGTGTTGATGGAGTTGTGACCTGATTCAGCCATTCTGGAGAACAATCCAGTGGGTAAAAGGGCTGTCAAACTTCATATCCTTTGATCCAACATACCAAAGAGATCTTAAAAAAAACGGGAAGGGTCCCACTGTGCAAAAATATTTGTAACATCCCTTTTTGTAGTGGCAAGAAATTGGAAAATGAGTAGATGCCCGTCAGTTGATAATGGCCAAAAAAAGGTATGGAATAGGAATGTAATGGAATATTATTGTTCATTAAGAAATGATCAGGATGATTTCAGAAAGGCCTGGAGGGTCTTACATGAACTGATGCTAAGTGAAGTGAGTAGAACAAGAAAACAATTATACACAGCAACAAAGATTACATGATCAACTGTGATGAACTTGGTTCTTTTAAACATCGAGTTAGTTCAGGCCAATTCCAATAGATTTGTAATGGAGAGAGTCATCCACATCTCCAGAGAGAAAAGTATGGAGACTGTGGATCACATAGTATTTTCACCTTTTTTTTTGGTTATTTGCTTGCCTTTTTTCCTTTCTCTTTTTTCCTCTTTGATCTATTTTTTCTTGTGCAGCATGATAAATGTGGAAATAAGCACAGAAGAATTGCACATTTTTTTTTTTTAAGTAAAGTTTTTTTTTTTATTTTATTTTATTTTATTTTTTTTTATTATATATATATATATATATTTTATAATATTATCCCTTGTATTCATTTTTCCAAATTACCCCCCCTCCCTCTATTCCCTCCCCCCGACGACAGGCAATACCATACATTTTACATGTGTTACAATATAGTCTAGGTACAATACATGTGTGCGAATATCATTTTCTTGTTGCACAATAAACATTAGAATCCGAAGGTATATGCAACCTGGGCAGACAGATATTAGTGCTAACAATTTTCATTCCCCTCCCAGTGTTTCTTCTCTGCTGTCCATCATTGATCAACTGGAAGTGAGTTGGATCTTCTTTATGTTGAAGATTTCCACTTCCATCAGAATACATCCTCATACAGTATTGTTGTTGAAGTGTACAGTGATCTTCTGGTTCTGCTCATTTCACTCAGCATCAGTTGATTTAAGTCTCTCCAGGCCTCTCTATATTCCTCCTGCTGGTCATTTCTTACCGAGCAATAATATTCCATAACCTTCATATACCACAATTTACCCAACCATTCTCCAACTGATGGACATCCATTCATCTTCCAGTTTCTAGCTACAACAAAAAGAGCTGCCACAAACATTTTGGCACATATATGTCTCTTTCCGCTCTTTAGTATTTCTTTGGGATATAATCCCAGTAGTAGCGCTGCTGGGTCAAAGGGTATGCACAGTTTGATAACTTTTTGGGCATAATTCCAGATTGCTCTCCAGAATGGCTGGATTCTTTCACAACTCCACCAGCAATGTATTAGTGTCCCAATTTCCCCACATCCCCTCCAACATTTGTCATTATTTGTTCCTGTCATCTTAGCCAATCTGACAGGTGTGTAGTGGTATCTCAGAGTGGTCTTAATTTGCATTTCTCTGATCAGTAGTGATTTGGAACACTCTTTCATGTGAGTGGATATAGTTTCAATTTCTTCCTCTGAGAATTGTCTGTTCATATCCTTTGACCATTTATCAATTGGAGAATGGTTTGGTTTCTTATAAATTATGGTCAGTTCTCTATATATTTTGGAAATGAGACCTTTGTCAGAACCTTTGTTTCTAAAAATATTTTCCCAATTTGTTACTTCCCTTCTAATCTTGTTTGCATTAGTATTATTTGTACAGAAACTTTTTAGTTTGATGTAATCAAAATCTTCTATTTTGTGATCAATAATGATCTCTAGTTCTCCTCTGGTCATAAATTCCTTCCTCCTCCACAAGTCTGAGAGGTAGATTATCCTCTGTTCCTCTAATCTATTTATTATCTCCCTCTTTATGCCTAAATCACAGACCCATTTTGATCTTATCTTGGTATATGGTGTTAAGTGTGGATCCATATCTAATTTCTGCCATACTAATTTCCAGTTTTCCCAACAGTTTTTTCCGAATAATGAATTTTTATCCCTAATGTTGGAATCTTTGGGTTTGTCAAAGATTAGATTGCTATAGATGTACCCTTTTTTGTCCTTTGTATCTAATCTGTTCCACTGATCTACCGGTCTATTTCGTAGCCAATACCAAATAGTTTTGGTGACTGCTGCTATATAATATAGCTTTAGATCAGGTACACTTAGACCACCTTCCTCTGAGTTTTTTTTCATTAGTTCCCTTGCAAGAATTGCACATTTTTTACCTACATTGGAATACTTGCTGTCTAGGGGAGGAGTTGGGGGAGAGAAATTTGGAACACAAGGTTTTGCAGGGGTGAATGTATTTCATGTATTTTGAAATTAAAAAGCTATTAAAATTTTTTTTGAAAGAGTATGATATCATGCTATGTCTTTTGTTATGCAAAAAAAATGCTTCCCCATGATTAGGCTAGGCATCTTACTATATCTTAGCTCCAAGATAATGAGTCCAAGATAATTCTATATTGTTAATGACTTTTTTCCTTTTTAATCAGTATTGAGTACAGAGTAGTATTTGTATCCCTTATTGCTTCTAGAGATCAAATTAATATTTATTTCAAGGTTTAATGAATATATATATGAAACAATATGAGGAATCTTTGGTAGAAAAAATGATAACATGGAATCGCTTTATTAGTTAACATAAACCTGCCTTACATGTAAGGATGAGGCAGTTGGGGTTAATTGACTTTCATAGGGTTACACAGCTATTTAGTATTAAGTGTCTTCAATCTTACTGACTTCAGGACTGATGCGCTGTCTGAGGAGTTATCTAGCTGGCCCCCTTACACATTTAACAGAATTTGAATGGCTAAATATTAACTTAAATTTTGTATATGCCCAAATTATTTCAAATTTTAAGGGTCTGTCACTTTGTTGGTATAGTAGTAGTAAGACATGTAGGTGATTTGAAGTATTTGGGACAAGGCATGGTGACTTTGAATTTAGATTGTCCTTGTATGAAAGTCAAAAAAATAATTTATTATGCTAGTAATATGTTGTTGGTGTAATCTGAGCCCAGTATTTCCTCCACTAGTAGTGAAATTATTTAAAAAAAAAATTTATCTGGAAAAAAACTTCTTGAAAATAAGACTCCTGAAATTAAATTAAATGAAATTTCAAATATCATTTAAGTTAAAATAAAGGCCAGTGAAATTTTGGCAAGATTGTTAGTTCTTAAATGATGATTTTTGTTTGGTTAGTTGGGCTTGTTTTGTTTACCTGTCCATGTTATAGCTATTGAGCTTTACTATTTAGTAATGTTTGTCAGTTGTTAAATTCAAGCCATTTGCTGCAGATCTGTGCTGTTGATATATATTCAAATTGATTGAAACATTTCATCATAATGGGAATATCAGTGATACATACAGATCACAACTCATCCATGCCTATATTCTCCCAAAAGTTCATCCGAGAAAACTTAGTAAGCTGTGAGTCTTCCTTTCTTTGATTTTAAAACAAAACAATATTGCTCCATCAAATTACATGATCAGTCTATCATCTTGTTTATTTCATTTTATTTAATTCCTTGATGACATCCTTTACAGAAGTGATGTCAAACTCAAATAGAAATGGATCCTTACAGGCTGGAGTTTTAGAAAACGACAAGTATTAGCAATACCTATGTTGTATTGTATTTTTATTTCTTTTGTTAATAATTTCCCAATTATAGGTAATTTCATTTCCCTGCAGTCGAGAGTTTTGACACCTCTACAAGTCTTTTGCTTAAATCATGTTTGTAATGTTTCATCCTGTTACTTTCTATTGTACCTCTCTCTTTGGGTCAATCAGTCAAGTTGCTATTCAAGGCCTGTCTCCTCTGTGCCAGAACCTACTACTATGTTAACTACTAGGGATACAAATTCACTGAATAATTAGTTCTTTCTGGGAAGGAGCTTTTTTATAGTCTATTTCAGAAAGTTCTTCATGACTTGCAGGTTAAAGCAACACTAGGAGAATGTTGGTTTTTTAGAAAGACCCTTAGTTAACAAATCCTTGAAATTTGAAATAACTTAGATGTATAGCATTTTTTGAAATAATATTTTAAGAATTTGGAGTCTTTAGAAGAACTTTTCAGTTTCCCAAAAGTTTTTCAGCTCATTCTTCCTGCCACTTTTTAGACTCAATCATTATTTGTATTGTCTAAGATATATTTACTCATTGTTTATTGTCTGTTCAATTGCATGTTAGTATAATCCCCAAAGTGGGTGGTGGCTTGATTCCAAAGGGTGTGTGATAAACTAGAGAATGTGAAATTGGGCCATATCCTACCTTCTCAATATCGAGTTGTAGAACTTGTCTCTAACTATCACACTTGCCCTTACCTCCCAATGTTTCCTAGCTTTGCCCTCTTATGCAAGCTCTCTTCTCTCCCATCCCCAGTCTGATTTTGCAAGATCAAAAAAGTTTAAATCCTATTAATTGAGACATTAGATACTCATATACTTAAATTTTCCTGTGTGAATAGTTTAGTCATTATAAACTGATTATAAAGTGATATAAAAACTTCTCCCATGTTCTTAGGCATGGCTTGATGCAATTCTTACTATGTCATCCAGAAAAAAAATAAGAGAATCTGAAGAGGTCCATCATCTCTACGGACTTGGAGTTTTAATTGGACCACCTAAGTGACAGGGGAAATATTTCTGGCAAGGATACTTTGACATGAACTATAGGAATATAAAGTGAAGGTAGAGATGTGGATTGGAAGCATCTGAATGAACACTTTGAAGTTTTTTGAATAACATGTTTTTAAAATCTGTTAAAGAATGTTTTAATTATCATAGATATGTCACCATTTGGCTGCTAATATTTATTACAAAGTATTTTTTAACGTGAGGAAAGTTTGTCATTAACTTATTATCTTACAACATTATCCTATTGTTTGAATGGAAAGTACCATTTAATGAGCAAATGTCAGTTTCCTCTCTACTTTTTTTCTTGAATAATTTTACTAGAATCTGACATATCCTCCTTTAGCAAGCCTATGATATGTTCAAAATATATTTCTTTTCTGTAGAATTTTGAGTCATTTAAAAAAGTTAGTTTGTTTAAGATGTTATTGAAAAAGGCATAACACTTTAAACAGTATTTGAGATATTTTATTTAACAGAAAGTCAAGTTACCAAACAGTTAGTGCCTACTAGGGACCAGAAACTGTTAAACATTGGCAAATTTAAATTTGATTAAAAACAACCTTTCTCAAGGAGTTTCATATTCAAATAGGTGAAGTGAAGTAATAGGCAAGTAGCTATGGTGAGGTAATCTACAGAGGGGCTAAACTATTTTTAAGTGGAAAGCATACCATAGAAAATAGTGGGTTTTTTTCTCCCCCCCCCCCCAGAAAGAGGGAGAGAGGATGAAACATAATTATTATCCAGAAAAGTGGTAATTGTAATAGTAGACTTAGTGTGTGTGGAATAGTTTTATCAGATTCTTTTATGTCTTTAGACAGTTATAAGAGTGTATCAAAAGAAAAAAAGTAAAATTGTTTTTTTTTTTTTTTTTTAAAGTTAATAAAAGTAACAAGATTTTAGCATTTTGGAAAAATTGAACAAATTTAAATTTACAATTCTGTACTTTATAAATTATTACTACTGGTTCTAGAAACCTATACAAGGAGAGGATGGAGAGGATGGGTATGGCACCGATTTAATGTGAAAAAGACCATAAGGGTTTTGGTTAAATGAAAGAGTAGCAATTATCAGCAGTGTGATGTAACTGCCAAAAGAGTCATTTTAAGTTTCATTAATAGTGTCCTTAATACAGTAGACAGTAGTCATATGGTATTTTGTTGATATAATTGGATTTTATGTTCCTTTTTGGGCATCACATGTTAAAAGGGGTGCTGGAAGTTGGATCTCAGAGGCAAGAAAAATGGAAGTAGAATGGGGAAGCAAATTAAAACTGTCATAGATGAATTAAGATTATTGTGGTAAACACATGATTTGGGAGAGACATAATTCTTTAACTATTTGAAGTATTGATATGTACAAGAGCTTATTTATTCTGTATTTATTGTTCCTGGAGAGTGGTATGTTGTGAAATAATGGTTGTTTTTTTTCCCATTTTTAGGAGGTTTTCAGGCAAAGATTGATTTTACTTGTTGTAAAGAGCATTTTTGTTTTGGGTAGAAAGCTACCTATAAAGTCACTTTTAATTGATCTTAATTTTCTAAATTCATACTTGAATATAAATACCTTAATTAGCTTGGATGCTGATTGGCATAAGATCAGTGGAAAGTTGATAAAAAGAATTTTTAGGTTTTCTTTCCCTACTCTTTTATGAGATGACTGAAATCGGAAAAGACCTGGGGTTGAATTCTTTTACTGACATTTTGGAACACTCATAACTTTTCAGAATTTCAGTTTTCTTGTCTTGTGAAATGAAGAATAATACCTATATTATCTACCTTAAATGATTGTTGTAAGGTTCGAATGAGAGTGTATAAAAACCTACTTTGCCAATCTTAAGTCCTCTAAATTTCAGCTATTCTCCAAAGAAAATAAATATATGGAGTGTGATAAGGTGAGACTTCTTAACAGAAAAAAGAATCAGTGCTGACTAGTCCTCACCTTTTTATACCATCTGTAGGCATGTAGAAATAGCAGAGATAATGCTTAGAGAAGAAGCTCAGTTTGTAGCTCAGTTGCTATTTGAGAGCAGGAAAAAAGTGACTAGGAATGAGAAAATTGCTTTTTCCCCTGATATAATTCACTAGACATTTGGTGTATAGAGTAAGGAAACTTTGAAAGTACCATAATATATTCCTTTTCTTAAAATGAATTCTTTAAAAGTCATAGCCAAGGTTGTACCTATTTTGAATTGAGATATTTGCAGTTTTTCCCCAGTGTACTGAATCTGTACTAAGATTTCTTTAGAGTATGTGAACTTAATTTTTTTTTTTTAAATAACTAAATAGAGCTGGTTTCCTTTGTAATCCTGTATGATTTTGGCAGCTAGGTGGCACAGTGGAGCTGGGTCTGGAGGTAAAAGAACCTGAGTTCAAATCCTGCCTCAGATACTTATTTAGATTTGGAACCTTGAGTAGGTTAGCTGCATTTGCTTCAATTTCTTCAAATATAAAATGAGGATAATGATATTTACTTTACAGAGCTCTTGTGAGAATCAAATGAGATAATTAAGTGCATAGTACATGGCAAATAATAGATGCTTTAAAAAAGATTGTACCATTCCCTTTATTCATTTAAAAACATTCTCTGCAGGGCTTCATAGATTTCATCTGACAGCTAAAAGTGAGTACATGACACTCTGGTATACTCAGTGATAAAGAAAGATTATTATCAAGATATCAATAATGTCAAGATACTACTATAATACTCAACTTAATTTTTAAAAATAAAATTTTAATATTAGCATTGGTTAGGATACCAACAGTTAATTTGCTAGGAGACGTTTTAATCTACCTTCAAGAAAAATACATTTGAATTTCCCCTTGAAGGTAGATGAGAGAATGTCTCCTTTAACTCTTTATTTCTTTCTATGGCTCTTACTAAGGAGGGGTTGCTAGTTCTGAATCCACCCAAACCCAAATGAACTTGGCCTGGAATACAGAGATTCTGGATGAGAGTTAACTATTTGAGGGAAATAGGTTGGGAAAAAACTGGAGCACTGGGTGTAGACAAAAAGGGCGTGTTCTAAACAAAGCATTCAGGATGTCAATAATGCTTTTTTTATTGTTTTAGGATGTTATGCTATGTTATGGAGTTTCCTGTTTTATTCCATCAGTTAAATTTTTTTTTAAAGCCTTAAAATATTTATTCTTTTTACATTTCTAAATATATCCTATTTTTCTTCTCTACCCAGCAAGCTCTCTCTTGTAACAAATAATAAAGCTACTTTGGGAAGGGGAGAAGATAGGTAGTAAAACTAACATATTTGAATCTGCATTGTTCATAATTATGGTCCTCCCACCTATAAAAAAGGAGAGATTCTGTCTTCCTCCCCCAAGGCATTGTCTAATTAAGTATTTATATATTTCTTAACCATTTATTTATATGTAAAGAATTATGCTGCTTTTAAAAAATAAGGTTCTTATGTAAATTTTTAAATGTGACAGTTCCTCTTAAAATCATGATTTTTATTGCATGATTTTGAATAGTGCAGTGATTTTACTACCTTGAATCATTTAATAGTTACATTATCTAAACCTAACTTCTCTTGATCTCATCTCATGAATCTATCTCAAATTAAATGTTGTGTAGGCATCTAAAACTCAACATATCTTAAAACTAAACTATTTATCTTTCCTCAATCATTTCATCTTCTTTTTTTCTTGTGTGTACCTAGTTGTTTGTAGGTTGTGTCCCTAATTAAGCTATGAGCTCCTTGAGAAGGGGAATTTTTTACTCTACTTTGAATCTTTAGTACTTAACACTAGAAACATAGTATGAATTTTAATACATTGTTAATTTAGTTTATTGCTGCACTATGCAACAAGAAAAGACAGACATTATCCTAGTTATGGAATTTAGAATTTAAGGGGAGCTAACATGATTAAAAATGAGTAGTACAAGTCAGAATATGCTAAGTATTATTAGATCATTATAAGCAAGGTGCTGGGAATTGAGATGTAGAAAATATCACTGCTGCTTCAGGGAACTGTTTTGGGAAAGTAGCCTGTGAGTTGAATTATCTGTTTATAATTTGCATTATACTTGTGCGTTTTCTTTCATTTAGCATTGTTATTGAAGAGGAAAAGTATGGCAGAAATTATTCTAAGAGATATATTTAGAGTATACTTCAACAACAATACTATCTATATCAATTCTGGTGGACATGGCCATCTTCAACAATGAAATGAACCAAATCAGTTCCAATAGAGCAGTAATGAACTGAACCAGTTATACCCAGCAAAAGAACTCTGGGAGTTGACTATGAACCACTACATAGAATTCCCAACCCCTCTATTTTTGTCAGCCTGCATTTTTTATTTCCTTCACAGGCTAATTGTACACTATTTCAAAGTTTGATTCTTTTTGTGTAGCAAAACAACTGTTTGGACATGTATACATATATTGTATTTAATTTATACTTTCTTTATATGTAACATGTATTGATCAACCTGCCATTTAGGGAAGGAGAAAAGTTGGAACAAAAGGCATTGGCAGTTGTCAGTGCTATAAAATTACCCATGCATATATCTTGTAAATAAAAAACTATAATTAAAAAAAAAGATATATTTAAAAATCCCACATAACTTAGTGGTAGCAAATTCTCTTTGTGAAAATTGAGCTCAGTAAGTGGTATAGTGTACCTTGCCATGCCCTGGATTTAAAATGAGTTTTAGGTAAGAAGATAACAATAGAATTAGATTGAGAATATTCTCAAATTTTGTAGGATTTGTTTAAAACAACTTTTCTTGTAGTTGCACCATTTATTAATTACTCGAAGCTCTAGCTTGCAGCAATTCCCATTTGATGTACTTTGGTAAATTCTTGGTTTTGGTTTATTAAACCAAGAGTATTTAAACTTTTTTGAGGACAGGGAACTCCTTTTATCATTTTGTCTTTTTATTCCCAGTGATGATTGGTAGTAAAATCTTGTTCAATTAAAACAATTTTTAATGCATTTTATAAAAACTAAAATTTACTTTCCATCACATTATTTTCATTTAGCCAAAAGTTTAGCTTGTTTAGGGGACTTTGTATGTTTACATGTGGTCCTATTTTGTTGTCTTCATTATCATCATATTCACCCTTGTCTTTTTGTCTTTCTCTTCTCTGCCTCCCAACATTTTGGATTTGATTTTATAAGCAAAAATTGGTTCTCTGTTTATCTGATATTTCATTGGGCAGATAGAATTTTTAAAAAGATTTTTGCTATTATAAACAAAGAATATACAAATAGTGCTTTTTCTAGTTAATTTTTGTTGTGACTAGGAAATTATAATCTTTAACTTTTTTCTTTTAGGAAAATGAATATTCTAAATTATTTTGATTAGGGAGATGAGTTGGATGACAATGTTGAATGTAATTGAGTTTAATATAATTATGCTATCAAAGATTGCAGACAGTGAATCACTTGCAGGAAAAAAATTAAGTTCTAGAAATTTAAATTTTTATTCTCTGGAATCAGTAGCTAAATAGCTTTTAATCAAGGCACAGGAAAAGTTTGAATATGCTGCTTCCTTTCTGATATAAAGAGAACTAGGGATCCAGAAGACTCGTTTCCTGATTTCTGTGCTTTTGGGGGGGCCAGGTGGAGGGGGAAGGGAAAGGAAAGGGAAAGAGGAAGTGGCAGGAGTTAGTCATTAATTGATATTTTGATTCAGAAAGTTGCTTTTTTGCTCTGTTGACTTTGTTGCCTAGTCAAAAATTGTGTTGGTTACCTCTCAAATAATTATTTTACCTGCCTTGGTAAAGATAGTTTGGCTATTTGAGTTTTCTATTGATTGAGGATTAGCCATTTGTACTTTTGGTGACTCATTAAAAGGACTTAATCAGCAAAATAAAAAAGATGAAATAAAAGAAAATTAAATTAAAAATTTTTTAAATTACTTTTATAATTATAACATTTTCTTTGACAGTACATATTCATAGGTAATTTTTTTTTTTTTTTTTACAACATTATCTGTTGTACTCCCTTCTGTTCCAAATTTTTCCCCTCCTTCCCTCCACTCCCTCCCCTAGATGGCAGGCATTCCCATACATATTAAATATCTTATAGTATATCCTAGGTACAATATATATGTGCAGAACCGAATTTTTTTGTTGTTGCAAAGGAAGAATTGTATTCGGAAGCTAAAAATAATCTGGGAAGAAAAACAAAACAAAACAGTGCTCACAGTTTATACTCATTTCCCAGTATTCCTTTTCTGGATGTAGCTGATTCTGTCCATCATTGATCAATTGGAATTGGATTAGCTCTTCTCTATGTTGAAGATATCCACTTCCATCAGAATAAGTGTATAATGATCTCCTGGTTCTGCTCGTTTCACTCAAATCTTCTTAATTCCAGATCCTATGTTCTATCTACTGCACCATCTAGTTACTTATCAGTTAAATCTTAGTCATATTTCTGTGAATGATTCCTTACCCTCTCTCCCCCACTTCAGATATTCAAACAGATCTATCACAACCCTATCAGTATATATATATTCTTTACTGTGATGCAGATTGTATTCTGTCCATGTATGTTTATCCTCTAATACTAAGTTTATTTGTGTTTATAAGTTTATAAGTGTTATCTGTGTGTATACTAAATTTATCTAAGTTTATTTGTAGGCCTATTTTACTTCTAATATCAAAAAGATATATTGCAATACAGGGAGGCTATCCATTAATTACATCTCATTTTCACCACAAAACCAGTCCTTTGTTGTTCTTATGTACTTTAATGATATAAAAAAATGATAAAAAAAAAAATTAGTTCTGTATTGTAACTTATTAGTTGCACAAGTTTGATCTTGTCCAATGGGTGCTTCACATTATTTTTTCAATGACTATGGTGTTTATGGCATATACTCATCAAAAAGTACTGAAACTTTTCTTTTTTGAATAGATTTGGGCATTTTGATGTTATTAGCTAAAAGTAGGGCTGGCATAAACTCTTTGAGTTGGGGTGGGGAGAGGAGAGGCAGAAGAAACCACCACTGGTTTCTAGTTCATCAGGATTGTGCTGGCATGGTAGAGTGTAACATGCCCTCCTAGCAGTTACAATTACTAGTCTACCCTATGCCCAACAGAGTACATTTGACCACTGACCTTTGCAGTGTCAACTCTACCCGGCTCGCCTCCTCTTGAGGCCTTCAAAGGTCTCTGGTCATGATTTTTTGAATCTATAATTCAATAACTGGTACCGCACTCAAGAACAGCCATGTGTAATCTTCAAAGCCTTTATTATACCTACTCACATAATGCCCTGACTTGTCCATAACTCCCTAGTAAACACCTGGTCTGAAGACCCACGTGTTCACTACCAAACTCCTTACCTCTCTGGGCTATCTACCAGCTTGGCTCAGCTAATCCAGGCTAGGGAGCCAGGTTAAAGAGAGTGACTGGCTGCAAGCAGTGGGCTTATAAAGGGCCTCTGAGGTCACACACATAGCCAGCTAGCGAGAGAGCCATCACCCATTAGGAAGCTATCTCAATATGGCCAGGATCCCACCCACAGGGCAGCCCTATGTCCACAGAGATTACTTCAGGGCCACTCAAATCTCCTGTTGCGCTGTGGCTGCCCATTTAAAAGACCCTTACAATTCCCTTCTCTTGTTTTGTGGGAACAGCATCCTTACAGTAGAGAGCAGTCATGCAGAGATTTTTTTTTTTTCCCTTGAGGCATTAGGGATTAAGTGACTTGCCCAGGGTCACACAGGTAGGACATGTTAAGTGTCTGAGTTCAGATTTGAACTCAGGTTCTCCTGACTTAAGGGCTGGTTCTCTCTCTACCATCCCAACCAGCTTCCCCATTTAGAGATTTTTATGGTATTTATTCTTGTATTTTGTTTTTTTTCCTGAGGCTGGGATTAAGTTACTTGCCCAGGGTCACACAGCTAGGAAGTGCCAAGTGTCTGAGACCAGATTTGAACTCTGGTCCTCCTGAATTCAGGGCTGGTGCTCTATCCACTATGCCACCTAGCTGCCCCCTCTTCCCTAATTTCTTAAAAAGACTTGTCAAAAAGCTCAGGATGGACATTCCTCTATTCAGTCAATTTCAGTGTTTCCTTATGACCTCCTTCTTTCTGCCTTTGCAGGTTTCTTCCTCTCTCCCCACTACATTAAAATTTAATTGGGAAATATTTAACAAATAAAAATAGTTGTGCTTACTTTGTATTGTACTATTGTAACATTTATGTTACAGTTACATTAGTTACAGTAAAGATTTTTATGGTTTACTGGCCTGGATTTCTATTTGAATTTGATACCACTTCTAGAAGATTTTTGGTGGTTACTTGAATTGATCTATCTTTTCAGGGAAGCCCAGAAACTTAACAACTATCCTTTGAATAGTTCATTATATGCTTTTTGTGTTCATTGATCTAGCTATACTATTACTATATCTGTACTACAGAGAAAGAAAAAAAGATGTTTGTATAGAAAAAGTTTATAACATACTTATGATAAAAAATTCCTGTTTACAACTTTTTTGTAGTAAAAAATTGGAACCTAAGAAACTATCCTGTTGGTGAATGATTAAAGAAATTGTGATATTTGAATTCCATGGAAAATTGTGCCATAAGAAATTATAAAACAATTTATGCAACAATAATCACATTAACATGTTGATAAGACATGAGCCCAAAGGAATGAAGATGAAAAATGTAATTTCCTTTCTGGATGGAGAGATGATGAATATAAAATTTTTGAATACATTTTTGGACATGGGTAGTAGAGGAGTAAAATTTTAAGGGGCAGTTTTAATAAATTACAGTAGTTTTACTTATGACCCTGTCACCTAACTTCATCTAAAACTTCTGACTTGAAAGATTTGTTGTGAGCATCAAATAAAGTAAGTCATGGGATCACTTTGTAAATTTTGAAATATTATGCAGTTGCAAGGTGTATTTCACCTCAAAAGTTTTGAGATATGTAATATCTAGATGACTTTTCAAATACTTTAATGTATTTCCAAAATGTATTTGTTTTAAATTGTCTTTTCTTGGAGTGTAGGCTAATGTGGAAGAATAAAAGCAACAACAAAAAAAGTCATCAAATGATGTTTTTTTTTTTTCCTTTTCTGCTTAAATAACCTTAGAATTGATGATAGATTCAATTATGTATTTTAAAAAGTTGAAATGAATAACAGTAAAGTGACTAGAAACAGATGTTTGCTTCATTGCTATTTGAAACAACAGATTTATTGAATTGTATTAACTTTATAAATAAAATTTCACACAGCTAATATCATTTTGACATTTTAGGAAAGAGAATATACTGGGAAGAAAAGTTTAGTTCCCAAATTTTAATATACTCATGATCATTTTTAAAAAATGAAATTGCTGTTTGGGAAATAGTGAATGAGCTGGAAGAAAAATAATGTTTCATACACTAATAGTTGACTGATAGAATGTACAAAATGAGAGTTACATATTCTTTGAAAAGGCTTTTCATTTTTTTAAAATTCAATTTTGAACCCTTGAAAAAGGGTTAATTTAATCAATTTTGTTTTCAGTAGTCTTATTTTTGGGGGAGGGGGAAGGCATTGGGGTTAAATGACTTGACCAGGGTTACACAGCTAGGAAGTGTTAAGTGCTGAGGTTAGATTTGAACTTAGGTCGTACTGGCTTCAGGGCTTGTACTCTATCCACTTCACCACCTAGTTGTCCCCTTCAGAAGTCTTTTGAAACGAATTGCTGAACTGAAACAGAAGAATCCATTGAATTCCAGAAAGCAAAGGAACAGATGGATTCTTGACTTTGCCATCCAAGTAGTTGGTGTATGCCAAATCAAGGCATCCAATTTTGTAGAAACAAGTACCTTATAGACAGCATAGTCTTCTGTAGTTGTCAGAGGGAATCCATAGAGGAATAATTTACATTACCTGTTTTCTATTTTCCTTGATGACATTTTGGAATATATGAAATTATTTGAAAGGCCCATTCTTGGTGGGGGTTTTAAAATTAAAATTTAAAATTTTTTAATTAAAGCTTTTTATTTTCAAAACATATACACAGATAATTTTTCAACATTGACTCTTGAAAAACCTTATGTTTTATTTCCCACCCCCCTTTCCCTTTACCACCTCCCCTAGATGGCAAGTAATCCAGTGCTTTAAATATGATTAAAAAATATGTTAAATCCAATATATGCATGCATATTTAAATAGTTATCTTGCATAAGGAAAAGCAAATTTAAAAAATGAGAGAAAATAAAATGTAAGCAAACAACAAAAAGTGAAAATGCTATGTTGTGATCCACACTTAGTTCCCACAGTCTTCTTTCTAGTTGTAGATGGTTCTCTCATTTATTTTTTTAAATGTTAAAGATTAATAATTAGACATTTTTTTGTTTAGAGAAGAGTCCAGATTCAAGCAGCCATTTATTTGCACATTCATCTCTAGACTGCTAATACGTTTTATACTGTCTTAATTTTAGTACTTTCTGAATTGGTATTTTAAAAAATTTAGTGGCTCAAGTAATTTCAGCTAGAGGGAGTTGATATATTTTGCTGATGGAACATTCTTAGTTGACCTGAAAGGTTGTAATGGTTAGGTCAATGAAGTCAGTTTTAAGTTGTCTTATTTCTTAGTGCTTTTTTCTTTTTATAGAAATAGCTGTAGATCATAGAATAATTGTCAAATTTCTCCATTATTAATGATTTGTGATAAACCTGATCAAAAAGACTTGTGAAGGTATGTGTTAAGGTTTTTTGTATGAGTAGGTGGATGAATTTTTAGAATTTGTATAATTTTACAAGGAACTTTATAATAACCTTTTAAGTTAATATATACTGGTTTCAGAGCAAAGAACATCATATCCAAACTACATTATGGAAAATATGGCTCAAAATTAAAAAACAACCAGAGAATGTAGACTAAAAGACTACCCAGAAATTCCATGTACATGTGAATACTTCAATATTTTAAAGAAGAGAATCAAGAGTCATAGAAGTCACATGATAAACACTAAATGATCATAAAAAATGGAATTGTATTTTTTATGAACAGGAAATGACTAGCTGTCAATAGGGCAGTAATTTCAGAATTAGCTGTCCATGAAACCAAATAATTTACTTTTTGGAGCAGAATTAAAAATCAGTACCAAATTAGGAAATTTGGAGTATCCTAATTGTTAAAAAGCCTTAATGATGCAAAACAGACTTGGACAGGGATCTAACACCATTTTATACAGAATTTTATAAACTCCAAATTACCCCATCACAAGAGGACATCAGAAGATTCTAGAAGCTATCTCAGACCTTGCCAAGTCAAGAACTATGGCCTTTAAGAGTTAGTGTGATTTAAAATGCAGATTCATTTGTAATATCCTCAGGAATATGAGAAAGATGAGAGTCTGGACATGTGATTTCCTCATAGAGGAATTTTCATAAAGTTTGGTGTAAAATCAATAAATAAGTTGTCATTCCAAAGAATTTAAGGGTGAATCTGGCAGGAGATCATTATAAACGAAATGAATCTCTTTAGATTTTATAATGAATTCTTCTTTTTCAATGATAGTGAAGCCACTTCATTGGAAATCTAACATCATTCATCATTGTACTTCATTGAGGAAGTAGGAAATTGAACTGAATAAATGAAACTATAGTTGGATTAGACCAAGTGAATCTAGTGGATTTCCATACTGCAGAAGATGTAATTTGTGGCTTATTTAGGGATAAATTTTCGAGTGCTCTGGGAAAAGAAAATAGATGGTACTATTACTGAAAAGGAACTCAAGAATTAATTACTGTTGGAGGCAGCTAGGTGCTCAGTGCATAGAGCACCAGCTCTGAATTCAGGAGGACCAAATTTGGTCTCAGACACTTAACACTTTCTAGCTGAGTGACCCTGGGCAAGTCACTTATAACTTCAGCCTGGGGGGGGGGGAAGAATTAATTACTGTTATCAGTTACTATTGATCTCTTTTTTATTCCTTACAAAATCTTATCAGTTATATATGCATTTCCTGGATGACTGTAGATCACCTTTATAGTTACAATTGGAGATTATAAAGTATATGAGTTTCCATGGTAGCATTTTTTTTAAAAAAAGTTCTTACAAGAGAAGTCAAGACTTGGTTAACTTGAATTAATGCCTTTTTGAAGTCTATTGATTAACACAAGTTACATCTTATATATAGTCCAAGATCTTAAAAGATTCCTGGAAAGTATATCAGGATATTACCTGGAAATAGATGGTATGGTATTCCAAATTTATTTATGATGCTGATAATATGAATTTGCAGAGCATTTAGAAAATTTCCAAAATAAGAACTATATCACTTTAGAAAGTGGACTTATTCTCCATATAGGAGTAACAAAATGAATGAAGAATGTTTATTGTCCAAACTTCAAAATGCACTTGAACAGTTAAGTTCATAGAGCTGATTTATAGTACATATATATATATATATATATATATATATATTTATAGTACATATATCTTGGGCTTACACTTCTCTTGAGCAAAGAGTTAGTCCACAATTGAAGAGAAGGAAGGGACTAGGCTCAGTCAGTCACCTTTGGGAAATTCCACTTTGCTTTCAGTGACCCCAGTCTTACTCCTGAAGAAAAAGTTTCTTCTAGTGATATTATAAGCATGGAATACTGCTGTCTCTTAAGAATTAAAGTTGTAGGCAATTGAGAGATGGGTGGTAGACATAAATACATTTTTAGATACTACTGTCTTCTGTTATTTGGGCTAAAATATTCCCAGTTCTTCTAGCTGAGCCTCATAAGGTATCAAGCTCTTGGATCCATTTAAATTCCCCTTCTCTTTCCTTCCTAACATGGGCTGGGAAATAAATATAATGTCTATATGTTTTGGCTGGGGTTGGAATATCATAGTATTACTGATTCTCATATTGGAAAAATAATACAACTAAAGTAAGGTTGCTTTCATGTTTTTGGCTTCCATATCACACCATTTCCCTGCACTGCTTTGGAGTTTGCCTTGCAATTCACTGAAATTCCCAGAGTTGATTTCCAAGTTCTGTTGTATAATCACAAACTGCTTATGTAGTTTATTTTTTGAACCCAATCTGGAATTTATGTAGCTACTGCTGTATGCCAGGCATTGTGTCAAGTGTTTTACAACTTTGATTGCATTTATTCCTTATCACAACATTGGCATGTAGATGCTATTATTACCCTCATTTTTCAGTAGAAGAAACTGAAGCAAACAGATGATTTGCCTAAAGTTATACAGCCACTAAATTGACTGGATTTGAACTCAGACCTTCTGGCTTCTAGTACAAAGTCTGTGCCACCCTGGTTATTCCAACTCTAGGACATTATAATTAATCCTGTTTCATCTTAAATTCATTGCATTATAGCATTGCATCGAAATCTTTTTTAATCCTGACCTGATTTAACATGTTATACTCATTGTATCAGCTATTGATTTGATGATAATGGAGTTCCCACAACAGTTCCCTGGGGCATCCATTTAGAGGCTTTTTTCCATGTGGACATTAATGTGTTTTCATAACTACCAGTTTTACACATGTAAAATGTATGGGATTGCCTGCTGTCTGGGGTTATGTGACTTGCCCAGAATCACACAGCTGGGAAGTGTTAAGAGTCTGAGGCCAGATTTGAACTCTGCTCCTCCTGAATTCAAGGCTGGTGCTCTATCCACTGCGCCACCTAGCTGCCCCTGGAGGAGATAATTTGGAAAAATGATTACAAGGGATTATGTTACAAAAAATTACTCATGCATATATACTGTCAAAAATTTTTTTTATAATTATAAAAAAAATAACTACCAGTTTTAGGGATGTTATTCAACCTTATTTACACTATATATATATATATTTACATTATTATATATTTTTATATATATATATATATATATATATATATATATATATATATATATATATATATATATATATATATATATATATATATTGTTTATCACATAGCCCATATCCCCATATTTATCTACATCTTCATCTTTGTGATAGTAGCCTACAAGGTTCCTTTCTCAACTCTGTCCCCATGTCTATCCATTCAGCCTCCAAAGTGATTTTCTATGTTCTTACAAACATATAAACTTCTGGTGGCTCCCTATTGCTTCTAGAATACAAAGTCCTCTGAAGTTCAAAATTCAAAACTCCTCATAACCTAGCACTTCTCCACTTCACCTCCTTTGTAACCATTGATACTGGCCTCCTCAAAGCACTTAATCTCTTGGCTCCAGGCATTTTCTCTGACTGTCTCACCATACCTGCAATGCTCTCTGTTTTCCTCTCTGTTTTCTGGCTTGCCTTTCCCACTTAACTGGGAATTGAAACACCTTAATATGTTGGGAAAATGTTTTTCAAAAAAATGAGCATGTAAGTTAAGATCTTTCTAAAATATATAGAAACTGATGAGAATAAGCCAGAACCATTACTGACATCCACATTTTTATTACTTTTTGTTAGCTTTGTAACCCTAGGTAAATCACTTTTCAGAGTATCTAGCCTTCTCATTTGTAAAATGAGCATAAAACTTGCATTACCTGTCCCATTGGATGTTTATTGTTAATTAGGCCATGGATTTAGAACTTTCAGTGTTCTTTGAGGACATTTGATTATGTGACTTGTTTTCCAAATATTAAGATATTTATATCAGTTATTCAATCAACCAAGAAAAAAGAACCATTTAAGTTTACTTATCTGACAGGCACTATAGTAAAGTGCTCAGTACATGAAAAAAAAAAATGAAGTCCTTGACTCTTTTGGAAAGATATATATATATATATATATATATATATATATATATATATAAACAATACATACAAAGTATAGTCAAGAATGTATTAAATGTAGAATATAAAATATGTTAAAGATAAATTTTTTGAATGTACTCAAAACTATGGGAGACTGAAGCATAGTTTTGAATGAAATCTGTAGCTCACCTAACAGAAATGAGGAAGGGGAGTACATTCTAGGTTTTTGAGATAGGCAATGCAAAAACATAGATGATTGGAGATAGACTTGAGTATTGTGTGCAGGAAATAGTGAGCTGGTCATTTTGGCTGGTTCATAGAGTATGGAGGGTAGATTGAAGAGGAGAGACAAAAGGGGACCAAACCTGTATTTAAGAAAGACTACTTTTGGCCTTAGTATGGAGGGTAGATTGAAGAGGAGAGACAAAAGGGGACCAAATTTGGTCATTACTATAGGTAATCCAGTGAAAGATGAGGACCACTCGAAAATTGGTGTGGGCTCTGTAAGTAATTACTTGTTCTTCCTTTTCTAAGACAACTATAACATGATGAGGTGATGCCATGACATATAAATGAGTTGGATTTAAATGAGGATGGTTTGTGCAAAGTCACCAGCCTCACTTTCTCCTCCAGTGGCATCTGACTTCAGTGGCAAGATGTAGATCAGAATGATTGGAAATGGCCCTGCATGCAGAGGGAGAGTTAAGATCTCTAATCAGTCTCATTGTGACTGAGGTAAATAAAATTGTGACATTCTGTGAAGGCTAAATAAAAATTTAGGCTAAGTAGGGCCTCTTTTACCTAGGCCAAAAAAAAAAAAAATTAATCTGAGAAGGGAAGACCTTCAGGATTTGGGGCCTAAATAGAAACAATTGCTATTTGCATTTATTTTGTCAATTAGGACCCATACCATGACCAATTGGTAGTTGGTTTGGGACCAATTGTTGACCAATCATTGAGAGTATAGGGCAGGTTCTTAAGAAATCTAGTCTGTAATCCCTAAGATATGTTGGAAAGTTATCAAAAAAAGAATGTATGTTACTTGGGCAGAGCACCTACAAGTTAGTATATGACACTCTATATAGAAAAGAAGAAAGAAGATAAAAGAAAGAACTTTGTTACCCAATTGACCCAATTGACCAATTCATTTGGGTCCCCAGTAGAGTAGCTTTTGCCACTGAGGTGGTTGTTACAGAGGAGATGTAAATAGAAAGGGAATGGATAATGGATGTAAGAATTATAATAGAGATATAAACAAGATTTAGCAAGTGATTTTGTGTGTGTGTGTGTGGGGGTGAAGAAATGTGAAATGCACTTATAATGTCAAGGTAGTAAAACTGATGGTGGTATCCTCAACAGAAATGAAAGGGAGTAAAGCTAGGGAACTAGGGATGAATCATTTTGCATCTTTGAATTTGAGATGCCTATGAAACATCTATTTTGAAAGGTGTGTTAAGCAATACAATACAAATAATACAAGACTAGAGTTTAGGAGAGTTTGGGGCTGAATTCAGAGATCATATCCACTGATCACATGGGAATGGATGAATTCAACTAATGAAAGTGTGGAAAGGACAAATAACTTTGAAGTAACTATGTCATGTATACCTCAGATTCCTTACCTGTTAACAGTGAGCTAAAGAAGGAAATGGTAAACCACTCCAGTATCCCTGTCAAAAAAACCTTGAGTGGAGTCACAGAGATTCAGATGCCTTTGAAATTTTGATAATTTTCTTTCAAAACTTGTTTGGACAGCATATTAACAATTCCTAGCAGAGTGTTCAGCACACAAACATTTGTTTTTTTTACAGGACTAATGATATCATGAGGGTCATATCTTGACTTTTGAGTGAATTGAATTTAAGTGAGATAGCTGAGCAAAAGTCATCAACTTGTCTCCTCCATAATCATTGGAGTCCCATGGTAAGACATGAGTCAAGCCAACTGGCTATGGCCCAGATATAAGTATATTTAAATCTTTGTTGAAGTCAAAAACTAAAACTGATCTTGGCCCCACAGAACAGATGAGGAAATGTTACCTCTCTCCTTTGAGTAGAAAAGTTGGGGATGCAAGCTTGAGGTAAAGGATTTCAGAGTGTTGCATATACAGTCAGAAATGTTTGGTGTGCCTATTGGTTTTGCTGCCTGTTCTTGTTATCTATTTATTGGTTTTTAAAGGAAGGCTTATTAAAAGTTGGTTAAGTCTGTAAAATGCCTTTAATGTAGAAACAAAGACATCGATGGAATTTTAAAATTTGAGCTGATTTTAGTTGCATGGAAGTTTAAGAAGCTTCAGACACAAAGTTACAGATTATTGAATTACTTTGTGTTTCTTATAAAATGATCAAATGGAATTTATCTTTATGGTTTTCATGCAAGACTTTTAATTTAGCAATAATGTAAATTCAAGTAAACTAAATCAGTCAGAAAACAAAAAGAAAGTTTGTATTATAGTAAGTGTTGAAAATTAACAATTTATGACCTAGTGGCTAAAATATAAACTAATTTGTTAAACTGTCTCAAATCAATGTATTGCTTTACCTTGACTTAGTCCTGGGAGGTAAACTTACTTGGAAAATTATTTTTAGATTTTTTTTTCCCCCTAACTCCAGGCTTGGCATTCTCTTCCCTGCACTTTTTAAATGTTACATTTTATTTTTGTCACTTAGATGTAGATAAATGTAAACAATCTTCAGCAAAAGAATTTGGGATATAGTAGAGAACTGTTTACCTTTCCAAGACATGCTACTGATGATAGGAGTAAAATGAGTAGCTGAGTAGATTTGAGTTGAAATAATGTGTGAATTTGATTATATTCCTTGCTCTTACTGTGTGGATTCTGTGTGAAAGGTATAACTTCTGAGAGTTTCTATAGATAGTGATAGCTTGCTACTTGCTACTAATTAGTACATTAGCAGTGTTAATTGAAAAATGGGAATAATACATTTAGAAGCTGTGCTCCCTCAAAGTGCCCCCTGATGAAAACCAATTTTTATGGCAGTTAAGGGACAACTGAGAAAAGATTTGTTTGCCAGTATGATAGTAGCTGACGTTTGTATAGAGTATTGTAAACCTTAAAGTGATATATGAACATGATATTTTTACAGATAAGCTAACTTATGATTTTGTTCCTTCACCTATGAATGGGTTTAATAATGTCTGTTCTCTTCATGTCACTATTAGAGGGATCAAATTAAATAATATAGTCACAGTATCTAAGCAGTCTTCCTTGAAGATCTCACTAGGAATGCATTTAATTTCAGTTGGAAGTACTGACAGAATTCTTTCTTATTCTGTTATGAAGTGGACACGCCTGTATTTTTCAGTTTTATTGTGCAATTGCATATGATGTCATATTTGCTCTTCATCAATATATAGAATTATTTTTATTGATTTCTTTTTAGCCTGTAGATTTAAGCTCTTGTTTACCATTCATTTGTATGTGCTTAAATTTTAGCTGCTTTTTCCCTTAATTTTTGTGAATGTTTCATTTTTGGGAATCTATGTATGTTATTTTACTGATAGTTTTGTTTTGTTTTGTTTTTTTTTGCAAGTATCTTTGTGATCTTACTATTCTCACTGAATCAAATTTGACAAATAAAATAGGTAATATGTTGGTGGAAATCCAAAAAAATTATCTCAGATTAAAAATTACTTCCTTATGCTTTATAGATTAAATTCCCTCTTCTCATCACTTGTCCTTATTCCTTAGGAGTTTTATATTTTTCATTTTGATGGATAAAATACTACAAGATAACACTTATTGCCTCAGTAATAGGAGTTTTAAAATTTCAGGGGGTTACTCTTATTAGCCAGTATTTATGTTTATTGTAACTGGCTGAGTATTTTCAGATCTTATTTAGAAATGCTGTAATCCAAAAGATTGTTTAGAACATATGCATTTGTGGTGTCCTGTTATTTAATGTTGCACATCATCTTATTTGATTTATGATACTTAGTCTTGGAAAATAGCAAATTTTTTTAAAAAATGAGTAATATTATTCCTCTTCAGTATGTTCTCTAATTGCTTTTTAAAAATTGACCTTATTTGCAAATGATTTTTCAAATACCAGTCAAAATATTAAAATAATTTTCTCTCTGTGTCTTCTTTAAAATATTATTTGGTAGAAAAATTAACTACCTTCCTTATTTTACAGATTAGGAAATTGAAAAATCAGAGAGGTGTAGTGACTTTTCCTTAATGTTACTTAGAGGCAGGATTGGAATTGATCTTAATAGTCAAATTCTTCTGACTCCAAATCTAATTCTCTTTCCATTAGACCATACTGCATTGTCTTTTATGTCTTTCGACACATCATGGATTTGTTATTTTACGAAAGCATTTTTAACACGTAGAGGTATCACTGTCCATGGCTTATATCATGCCAGTGATCTTTTAATATTTTAAAATTTTTTAATATTCGTGGTGACTCATGTGGGAAACTGGACTGAACTATAGACCAAGAGTATTGGTATTTAGAAAACCAGCATTCCATGAAATAGTTTCAGTGTAGGTATTAAGTTAACAAATGGGATCCTTCAAATGTTAACTTGAAAAAAGTAAGGGATAAAAGGAGGAAAATGTTGGGGGTTGTTTAGAGAACAAGAAAGTAGTAAAGTTATGCTTGTACTAAGTTCTTCATACTTCTTTATTGAGCAGTGGGAAAAGTCAATGAGTTTTTCTCCTTGTTTAGGATGGTTGGTGGGAAAAAGTGATTATGTTATCTTTGGAAATCAGAACATGTGTTGGGGAATTAGAGAAATGCTTCATTGTCATGCAAGGAAAACTTCCTAACAGAGATAGACAAAAATGAACCAGGCTTCTTCCTGAAGTAGTCCCAAAATCTATAAGCATAAGTTGGAAAATAATTTATTGGGCTTATTTGGGGAAGAGAGAGGTGGATTCTTGCCATTTATAGATTGGACTAGATAGCCCCTGAAGTCTCTTTCAATTTTGAGATTTTGTGATTCCGTAAAGTTACCAAATTGAGGATGACTGGAAATAATAATGAGGCTTATATTAAATAGCTTAATTTCAAAGATTTATGGTATCCTTTATTTTTTAGGAATTTAAAAGCAATTACATTTAGTGAAGAATATTAGAGATACACAAGTATTTTAAGATGATAATTTTTTTAGCTGTACCATTAAAAAAAACTAATGAACTGCTAAGAGCTCAGTATGCTTTATTTAGATAATATTTTAAACTTCTTAGTAAATACTACTTTTATTTTTCTAGGCTCGAATAGCATTTTTACAAGGAGAAAGGAAAGGTCAAGAAAACTTGAAGAAAGACTTAGTAAGAAGAATAAAAATGTTAGAATATGCATTAAAACAAGAAAGGTATGTATGTTTCATATTCTCATACAACTGAAATATGAATAATCTTGCTTTTCTTTACTCCATTAAGCAATGTTTATAAAAGCACTTTGAAAAGTGTAAAGCTCAGTAGAGATGAAAAAAGGAGTATTCCTTAGGTGAATAGGAGAAATAAATCATGTTTAAAATGTCTAACTAGAAACAACAAAATTAATTTGGGACCTAAGATTTGCATCCTTTGTTAAAAAAGAAAGATCTCGCTTCCTCTGCCCAATTCAATTAGTATATAAGCATAGCCCACCCACCATCTTGAATTGGTTCTGAAAAATCATGGTATTAAGGAAAATAATAGATGGGACAGTTTGTCCCATAGGAAAGTTATTTGAAAATAGACAATCATCTGAATAGTATTGTAACATAGTTTTGTAGAAGTGTTTTTAAAATATACAAGGGCTTTAAAAATATTAGACTTTTATTTACTCCATTGTCCTTAGGAATTTTAATATAGTCCCATATAAGTTTGTTTTCATTGTTACTTGAATGGTAGTTATAGGGTTATCACTGAATCACAAAATTTCAGAATTGGAAGAGGAACTTCAGCAGCCCTCTGTTCCAGGCCTTATACAAAGAAACTCTCTGTAGTATACTCCACAAGTAGGCATTCAGCCTTTGCTTGAAGACCTCCAGTGAGGCGAAACTTAATTATATCCTGAAGCAGACCATCCCACTTTGGGGTAGTTCTATTAATTAAGAAATCTTTGTATGATACCAAGCTTAATTTTTTTTTTTTTTTTTTTTTTTTTTTTCTTTGCTACCTCCAGCCATTATTTAGCTGTTTCTTTAATCAGCCTTTTTAGGCTACCAGAAAAAGTCAAATCTTTTAACAGCTGTCATTTCCCTTCTCTTGTTGCCATTAATCCCAAATTTCATCAACCAGTCCTCATAAAATATTGTAAATCCTCCACCTTTCCTTGGTATTCTCCAACTTATCATAAGCTGATTTGATGCTATGCCTTTCTCAAATGCATTTCGAGCTCAGATTTATTTTTTGGGTGCTATACCACACCACTCATTTTTCTGCTTTTACTTTTACACACAAACACACATACACTTTTACTTCCCAGACAAATTATCTTCTACAGTTTTGCACTTGTATAATGAGTTTTGCACTTGTATAGTTTTTGAAATTCATGAAAAAGGCCTTTCATTCCACTTAGAGTTAGACACTTATTAGCTGTCTAATCCTGGGTAAATTAATTAACTTCTCAGCCTCTGTGTCCTTGTTTGTAAAATGAATGGGTTATATTCATTAGCCTCTAAATCTATGATCCTATGTTTTTTTCAGTCTTTAATCTTTGACTCTAACTTTAAGATCTTGAGGGTCATCTTTTGTGTCATCCATACCTCTTAGCCCTTTTTGCTGCAAATTTAATGAAGATTTTAAATCCTCATTAAATTTAACTTATTTAAATTTAATGAGGATTAAATTAAATTTAAATTTAAAATTTTTTAATTCCTCAGAAAAAATTTAAAATGATAAAATACAATATTTAGTCAAAGAAACCATCAAACCTTACTGAAATAAGTAAAATTTACAAATAACTTGAAATCTGTCCAAGGATTATACATTATAAACCCCTGTTATAGCCTTTAAAGTTAAAAAAAAAATCCTAATTACATGTGATTACTATTTTTTAACTTGGAAAAAAAAATCCTGTTGTGAATTCCTTTTCTCCCTTCTTTGAGAAGGCATGCAATTATACATGTGAATCATTTCTATATTAGCTATGTTTCAAAAGAAAACAATCCCTCTTCTTTCTTTTACCCTCCTTCTCTTAACTCCCTCCGAGGAAAAAAAAAAAGTAAAAGAAAATGGTTTGGGGGGAAATGTATGCTTCCATCTGCATTGAGATTCCATCATTTCTCTTTCAATATAGGTGGCATTTTTCATCACAAGTCCTTCAGAAATTGTCTTGGATTATCATATTGCTAAGGATAGCCAAGTCTTTAGCAGTTGATCATTGTTAGAATGTTGCTGTTACTATGTACAAGGTTCTACTGATTCTATTCATTTCACTTTATATCAGTTCATGTAAATCTTTCCAGGTTTTTCTGAAAACCATCAAGAGTATAGTCTTGATGAAATTGTATTGGCTCATTCATTGTGATTTTGGCTTATTTTTTAGGTAATCACTAACCAGGAAAATTCCTGGCATATATGCTAGATGCTTAATATATCTTTATTGATGCACTGATATCTCTTTAATTTTTCAAAGAAATGATATCCAACTTATACTTTTGAATATTCCATTCCAACTCCTTTTTTTGGGTGAAAACTGTTACATTTGCCCTTCATCAAAGATTCTGTGGAACCTTTGTCTTTATTCCCAGCTTTTCAAGTTATGATTACTTGAGGGTATAGTTCATCTTGGCATCCTGACCTTAAAGGCAGCTTTCTTAAAAACATTTTTTTCCTTATCTTAGGTATCAGTTATCTTTTTTTTTTTTTTTTTTAAATACTTTCTTGGCCAAAGATATACTTGACTGGGGATATAACTGCCCCCCCCCCAAAAAAAAAAGGAGCAGCTGTCCTTTCTCTAGTATTGTTAGGGGACAGTACACAATAAACTTGTATGTTTCACTCTTGTAGAAGTAGTAAAGAGGAAGGTAAAGGAAGGAAATCAGCAATTTTATAACATCTATTTTGTGCCAGGTGCTATGCTCATTGCTTTACAAATACTATCTTATTTGATCTTCTAAACACCTCTACAAGGGCAGGAGGTGGGCAGTGGTGCACTTTTACTATACCCATTTAACAATTAAGGAAAAGGAGGATGCAAAGCTGTGTGACTAAGACTGATCTGAATTTGAATATTACTGATTTCATACTCTGAAGTAAAAAAGGTAAAAACTAAAATAAGCTCATTAGAATTTTAATTTGGAATTTGACAGAAAAGTGATTCTGTACATCTTCAAAAGTTCAACAGGTTAGGCTTTCAATTTTATAAGCTTAACAAGATCAGTCCTAACTTAGAAGGAGATAAAATGATGTAATAGAAAGAATGCTAGACTTATGAGTAGAAGTTCAAATCTCAGTTTGACCTTGATGAAGAAAAACACTTTTTCCTCATCTGTAAAATGGGGATTCTAATGGTTAAATTAATTCAAGGAGTTGCTCTTGGAACAATGCAGTATAATTCTTAAAGAACTATATAGTTGTAATAATAAATTAAGCATCTATTTGAAAGCCTGAAATGTTTTGGTTCAGTTTTCATCAGTTTATTCTTATTTTTTCAGGGCAAAATACCACAAATTGAAATATGGCACAGAATTGAACCAAGGTGACTTGAAAATGCCAACTTTTGAATCAGGTAAATATATTTATACATGCATTTACACTCACAAACATAACATCTACCCCTACTACCTTTTGTGATTATTTTTTTTAAGTGATTTTTTTTTTTTAAGCTAATGTATTTAGTATCTCTATTTTGCTTTGATATGATTGGTGAAACATCATTTTAAAAACCTTCATTCCTTTCTTCCTTGTTGTCTTTATCCTTCCTTCCCTACTTCCTTCCTAGAAATGTAGTGAAACTGAAAAATTGTTAAGTATCTAAAAACTAATAGATGCTTGAGTCTCCTGTTACCTTTTATTCCTTCTGTTAATAACCCTGATCCAAGCTATATGAGTAACATATTTTATTTGGAACTTGGAGACATGAGGGCTTAATATTTTACTTATGATTTTGTCCCACCCCCCACAAATATTTACAAGTTTGTATTTAGAACATTCAACATCTGGAAAGGTTATGGTGAATTAATTAACTCTGGGAGCTTGGGAATATGACTAGATCTGGTACTTTAGAAGATCTGAACATATGTTCAGGCCCAGATTTCTTAATGCCCCTAAGTAACCCATTTACTTATTCAGCAGTTTAGCTTAGGATGAAGTGGTTTAATTTTGGCACCAAATTTCTGGTTTGGCAGAGAGATACCAAGAGAAATAGAATCACATCTCTTTGTTATAGAAAAGGTAAAGGGTAATAACAAATAAGTATCGGTAGACTTGAAGTCACTGGGTTCAAGTGTCAGCTGGTTTTAGTAATGTTGCATGACTAACTTAACCTCTTATAGCACACAATTTATGTCTCTTCCACTTAACCCCCCATTTTTCTTTCTTTTTTCTTTAAAAGATCATGCCATCTTATGGGTCACATTATAATGTTGCCTTGATGGTAATTTTCAGTGTTTAGGCACTGAATATGATTTCTTTAACATCTGTATTTTATTTTAATATTGATGTCTGTCTGATTTTCTTTTAACCTGATTAGAATTCTGTATTATTTAATTGAGATAACTTTAGCTTTTGACTGAGTCAGAACCTTGTGGATTTTTTTTTCCCTCATCTGTGAAATGAGGAAATTGGACTAAATTGAATGATCTTTAAAATCTCAAAGCTTAAAAATTTTTATATAGAAGCAACTTTGGTCCTCAAGAAAAAAAGCACTTTACATACTTTGTTATTTTATCTTTCTAAAATCCTAAAAAGATAGAGGCAAATGTTATCCTTATTTTATAGATAAAGAAACAAAGATTAAGTGATTTTATATAGCATTAGTAATTTAAGTGGAATAACTGAACTTGAACCTAGTGATTTTAAGTCTTTTGCATTCCATATTGTATCACTCTACTTCTTCCATAATATATATGATTCATCTTCATCTCTCTTTTTCATTGATTTTCCTTTTACTTCTGTATTTGTTTATAAATACTTCTGTGTTATTATATAGCCCAGAACTGGAATTTGAAATATTAACTAATTATTTGGCCCCATCTGCTGGTGAAGTTAAAGCTTGGTTTGGTGAGAAATATGTTCAGAAGGAGTTGGGACAAAGACCTAAACCTTCTAAATGTGATTTCTAGAAATAGGGAAAATTTAAATGATACAATAATTTAATAAATTTAATAAAATATAAATCATACTAAAAGAATGGAGTAATAGTTGAAGGGAGATTTTTAGAGTCAGAAAAAAAAGTGTTGCAAAATAAACGTTTCTGTATCCCACAGGGTGAAGAAAACCACTCTACCCTGTTGCAAAATTTTCAATGCTTAAGGTGTTTTAGAGTACTTAAATAAATTATGCACTTTGATAATTAAAGCAAATGTAGAAATCATGTAATACAACATCCTAGTTTCATGGAAAAGGAAACTGAGGCCTAGAAAAGAGCACATGTCTTTCTCTAGTGTTTTAATGGAAGTCATTGTGGAAAATGTTTTATTTGCTGGAGTTTGTGATAGCACCCATCCCCTTCCCCTATTTTTTCTTGTAGAGCTTTGCTTGTCTTTAGAACCTAAATTGAATTTCAAATTTTATAAAATCGGAAGAAAATGTGACAGTGCCTGAAATGAATGTTGATATTTTTGTTTTTACTACCTAATAATTAAAAATATTGAAATAATAAAAAATTTCAGTAGAAGCCATATGTTTTTAGTATTTATATGGCATTTATAAGCCATATCTTTACAACATAGTTAATAGGTATAAAAGCAAAATTCCACCCCGCTTATTGTTTAAATAAAGAGGTATTCTGCAGAGCAAAATGGTTTTATAAACTATTCAACAAGACATCTACCCATGAATCTATATGTTAAAATCTTGAGACTTCTTGAAAAAAAATGCAATAGAAATAAGTTTGTTAATGATTTGTTTACAAACTTAAAGCAAGGTGTGAAATATATGGTCTCCTAAGTTGTTTGCCAGTGTCAAGAAGGATGTACCAAAAGGATTCTCTATTATAATGAAGTTTACCAAATGCACTGGTTTGTGATAATGACATGTGGATTGCACTATGCCTCAGCAAAGCATATAAAATGAGATTTCTTTTGAGTTTGGTTTGTGGATAATTAAGCAAACCAAACATGGGGAAAATGCCTCTTGGTCATATTGTAATAATTGGTTGTCCATTGCAAGAAAAATTGTAGGTTAATCAATCAACAAGTATTTATTGAGCATTTCTTATATGCCAGACACTAGTAATGAACAATAAACTGGACTCAGAATTAAGTGGGAGAAAGGAAATAGACTGAATTGCCTTTGGAGTATTGTATATTACTCCTAAACATCTTTGGAGTGTTGTGTATGACCCCTAAACATCTTCATTAAAAAGACAAAAAACTTAATTTTTAGTACCATCTTATTTTTTGCCTCTCACTGATGCTATATATATAAAATGTCTATGAATCAGATATTTAATTTCTAAAAAATTACAATTATAGGTCACTCAAAGGGAATGGAAAGACATATGGTTAGCATGAGTAGGATGCAATGTATTATAGATAAAATTGTGTAGGAAGTGACATAATATTAAAAAATGGGAGTGACCCAGATAATTTAGAAACAAGAAATAACCATTGTATAGCTCATGCTGGGGCTCTATGCAATGTCCACGTCCTTTCCCCTGCCTTCCCTCAAACCCTCTCTTCCCCCCTCCTCATTATCCCCTTGGAGAAATTTCCTGGAGGATATGAATTAGAGCTTTACAAGATGGTTTGTGATTTACTTAGGGGCAATTCTAATTATTTGGGATCATGTATCCTTCAGAGTGTCTGAAGCTTCGATAAAGTCCATTTGATTTAAATAAACTAGATTAATAATATTTTTTAGAAGTAGATTCTAATATTTATGTAAACTTTTTTCCCTAAGTATTTATTTTGCTTTTACCATTTTCCCCTTAAGGTTCTGATTATGCATTATAAACAGCAACTTTGCAGATAGTTTTTAGCAGTTTGGGTGACAGCTATTGGTAATTAACTTTTCCTTTTCAGAAGAAACCAAAGACACAGAGGTTCCCACAGTACCTCAGAACAGTCAGCTGACCTGGAAACAAGGCAGACAGCTATTAAGACAGTGAGTAAAGTAATATGCTTAAATGATATCAAGTTATCTTTTTAAAACAAATTAGATTCCTGATGTAATAGATCTCATGAGATTTTTCAGTGAGATGATAAAACATGAGTTTGTTTATCTATTCCTTCTCCAGTAGGTTTGGTATAGGGAAAAAATTGTTTGGTTGTTGGGATATGGAAAATGATATATTTTATTCCCTTAAGTTTGTAAATTTGTTGTTTTTTAAAATTGAAGAATAATTTTTAACAATTCTTCTGAGGGATATTTCATGAAACCTAGTTCCTCAACCTGCAATTAATGGGTTAGCAGGAAGGCTTTATTAACAGTATTGGTATTGGCACTTTGTTTGGGCAAGAAGGAAAAGAGCAACAAGGGGACAAAACCAAAAAAAATAATTTCCTAGCTTGGAGCTTCCCTTTATTAGTTGAATATGTCACATTTTGAATTGTCCTGCAAGGTATTAATTCCTGATCTGACTCGAGATAATCATTAATAAATCACTGTATAAAAATTCAATTTAAATACATCTTTTTTCAGACTAATTCTTTTGCATTTTTCAAAGTACTTATCTAAGTAAAGAGTGTAATTTTCTTTAATGGGACAAATTGGCCTAAGAATTGTTTAAGATGTACTAAGATTGAGCAGTTTTTGAAGTATGTCAAGGTGGTATGATACCATTCTACTTTCTGGAGAACCAGAACCATAGTCTTATTTTATTTTATTTTTTCATAAACATCCTTTTAGAGAATGTTGGTTTACAATCTTTAACCAGTTTCAGTTTCCTTATCTGTAAAATGGGCATAAGTACCTGTAATACTTACCTAATATGGTTATTTTGAGAATCAAATTGGATAGTAAATATAAAGACTTTTGCAAACTTAATTGATATGTGACTATTAGCTGTTACTATTAAATCTGCTTACTGCTCCTCTGATTCTGACTGCTTGTGTAATTTGTATGACTAGATGCTATCTTTGGAGGTACAGTCGAGCAATTAAGTATAGGAGAAAGATGTATACATTGAGGGAATAAAAAACACAAATGTTCTGAGTAATAAGCTTAAATTGAACAATGGAGAATCTCAAAGTTCAGTTGTCATACAGAAAGTCTCAGTCCAAGAAAGGCATAAATAGCTGCATGTAAAGCTTTATCTTGGGTCTTTATCTTCCTTTTACATAGCAGTAACCATTTGTAAACTAGTACCAGTATTAAACCAGGATTAAAGGTTTCCTTAATTAATATACTACAAATTGTGGATGGAGGGGCAATTGGAATGGTGATTTAATTTATATCTTAAAAGCTAGGACTTGTCTATGCTTGAAAAGATAATGTATTGTAGAGCATAGTAATCATTTTTTTTAAAGTATACTTTATTTTGTTCAATATTTTCTTGTTAGAAGATAAAAAAATTAACATTAATTTTTCAAAATGTTGAGTTCTAAATTCTTCCTCCTGCCCTGCTTTCAGCAAGCATTAGATGAATTATACATGTAAAGTCATACAAAATATATTTCCATGTTATTCATGTTGTGAAGGAAAATCCCAATAGAAATAAGAAAAAATGTAAGAGTTCCATCTTTATTCAGTAAAGTACTCTTGGAGGTGGATAGCATTTTTCAGCATGGATCTTTTGGAATTAATTTTCTTTCTTTTTTGGTGGAGTGCTGAGGCAATTGGGGTCAAGCAACTTGCCCAGGGTCACACAGCTAGGAAGTGTTAAAGTGTCTGAGATCAGACACTCTAGCTCAACTTCTGATCCTCCTGACTTCAGGGCTGGTGCACTATTCATTGTGCCAACTAGCTGCCTCTGGAATTAATTTTCTTAGGTCATTGTCTTGAACAGAGTAGCTAAGTCTTTCATAATTTATCATTGTTAGATTAATATTTTTTTTTTTTTTTAAATTTTTTATTTTATTTTATAATTATAACATTTTTTGACAGTACATATGCATGGGTAATTTTTTACAACATTATCCCTTGCACTTACTTCTATTCAGATTTTTTCCCTTCCTCCCCCAACCCCCTCCCCCTGATGGCAAGCAGTCTTATATATGTTAAATATATTACAGTATAATTTAGATACAATATATGTGTGTAGAACCGAATTTTTTGTTGCACAGGAAGAATTGGATTCAGAAGGTAAAAATAACAGTTTACATTCATTTCCCAGTCCTTTTCTGGATGTAGCTGGTTCTGTCCATCATTAATCAATTGGAATTGGATTAGCTCTTCTCTATGTTGAAGAAATCCACTTCCATCAGCATACATCCTCGTACAGTATCATTGTTGAAGTGTATAATGATCTTCTGGTTCTGCTCGTTTCACTCAGCATCAGTTGATGTAAGTCTCTCCAAGCCTCTCTGTATTTCTCCTGTTGGTCATTTCTTATAGAACAGTAATATTCCATAACATTCATATACCATAGTTTACCCAACCATTCTCCAATTGATGGACATCCATTCATCTTCCAGCTTCTAGCCACTATGAAAAGGGCTGCCACAAACATTTTGGCACATACAGGACCCTTTCCCTTCTCTAGTAGTTCCTTGGGGTATAAGCCCAGTAGTAGTATGGCTGGGTCAAAGGGTATGCTCATTTTGATAACTTTTTGGGCATAGTTCCAGATTGCTCTCCAGAATGGTTGGATTCTTTCACATGTTAGATTAATATTGTCGCTGTGTTCAATATCTCCCACTTTTCATTTTACTTTACATCAGTTCATATAGATGTTGCCAGATTTTTCTGAAATGACCCCTACCCCAACCACCAACTATATACATCATTTCACAGTTGTATTCTATCACAATTATATACCACAACTGGCATTCTTCAGTTTACAGATACTCTTTCATTCAATTCTTTGACAATTCTCCCACAAAAACTTGCTATAAATACTTTTTCACATATAGGTGCTTTCCCTTTTTCTTTAATATCTTTGGGATACAGACTTTGTAATGGTATTGCAGGGTCAAAGGGTTTGCAGTTTTATATAGCTTTTTGGACATAGTTCCAAATTGTTTGCCAGAATGGTTGGATTAGTTCAGAACTCAATTAACAGTGATCCAAATTTTCCCCATCATTTTCCTTTCTTGTCATGTTAGCCAATCTAATAGATTTGGAATGGTACCTCATTATTGTTGTTTTTTTAACCTATAATGATTTACAGCTTTTTTAATGTGACTCTTAATAATTTTGATTTCTTCTCCCTGAGTATTAAGTGCCTAATTCTGTTAGGCACTGGGGATACAAATGTAGTAGATGGAACAATCTCTGTAACTCTAATAGGGGAAACAACAAAGACTTGGTAAAAGGCACATAATAAATACATCTTTTATTTCATATACACAGTATAGAGGGTAAGTACAAATTCTTGACTACATGGTATTTGGAAGGGAGGGCTATATGTATAAAAAGGTACATGTACTATATTTTGCTGGAAGAAGGGTATTTTTATAAAGCCAAGGTGTGAGAAAGGAACACATTCCACTTCTGCAGTACATTTAGCACCTTGATACTGCAGAAGCCAGTTTTGTTTGGACTGAGATGTGTTCATAGAGGATTAATGTCCTTTGAGACTGGAAGGGTAGGTGGTCAACAGGTTGTGAAAGGCTTTAGAAACTAATAAGTTTTTTATCTTATCCTGTTCCAAATATTTTTGAAGATGACTTTTTTTTTTTTAAATATAGAAGTTCTTATTCAATATGACTTGATATGTGATTGGTAAACAGAATCTTTTTGACTTGGAATTGATAAAGTAGCTTGATCTATATTTGGCATTGGAGTTTTTGTAGAAAAATTCTAAGCTTACTAGAAACAAAATGGCATGTGTTTGCCTTTTGTTTAAAATCCTGATTCTCTAAGTATTTTGCTAATTCGTTATTTTGTGTTTAAATTTGGTGAGTAATTTCACTTGATTGTGTAGTTTCTTATCCTTGAACTTGTAAGAAACACTTTCATTTAACCTCAATTCTCACATGGCTTAAAGCCTGCAATTTTGTAATATGACTTTTTTATTTCTTTGGTCATGGCTTCATATATTTCTTTAAATTCATATATTTTTATACACACACACACGTATGTATATATTTTCCCATTTGCAAAAAATCCTGAACTACTTAATGTTTTAACCTGTGGAATTGAAGGGAACTATATTGATTTGACAGCCTTACAATTTTAATTTTAATAATTTTAAGGCATTAAAAGGAACCAAAATTTCAGAACAAGGAATAATTAGATCAACAGCAAATCACTTGACTCTGAGCTGTCTATAAAGAAAGGAGCGTGGTTACACATTTCTTTTAATTAGAATTTTTTTGTAATGAGATTTTATTTATTTAATGTTACCATATTTTTTTTTGGGGGGGGGGCGGTGCAGTTAGGTGGCTAGAACAATAGATAGAGCACCTGATAGGAGTCAGGACGACCTGATACTTGATTAATAGCTGTGTGACCCTGGGCAAGTCACTTCACCTCCAGTTGTTCTTCAGAAAAACAGAACAAAACAAAAAGTCAAACAAATAAAGTTTTTCTTTTGTCCTACCTAATCACCATTGTAGATGCCATCCAATTATGAATTATTTTTTTCTGTCACAAAGTAAAATACTCTAGTTGTGCCATGAATAAACTATTCCTGCCAATACACTTGTATTAAAAAACATTTCTGGCTTTTTATTTCTGGGCCTCTGTACAATTGGGGACTCCTTCCCACTAACCTTACATATTTAAATCTCTGTGAATTGTGTATATTTACAAATGTAATTATGCTCATAGGTTCTCCTTTATAACTTGCCCTGGGAGAATAGGGCAAAAATAACAAAAAGGAAAGGAACAATTTTGTTACTCACTTGGAAAACATTTACTGAATTACCTAGTAGTATACTGGGCATTGTGAAGACTAAAACAATGGAAGTTCTTTCCTTCAAGCCAAAGAATAGTCATTTACCTATTTTGGCACATGTTCTATCTGATCTTGGTGATTCATGTTTTTCAGGATTCAATATCTTTCCCCAACAGGTATCTTCAGGAAGTAGGTTACACAGACACAATATTAGATGTACGGTCTCAGAGAGTAAGGTCATTGCTTGGACTCTCTGGTTCAGAACCAAATGGCTCAGTAGAAACAAAGAATTTAGAGCAGATTCTAAACGGAGGAGAATCTCCATCTAAGCAAAAAGGACAAGAAATCAAAAGGTATGATACATGTTATGCTCATTGATACATTTATACTCATGAATATATGTTAAATAAAAATTAGTTAACAGCTTATGGGACAGTCATCCTACATGCTATATTTGTTCAAAACAGTCTCCATTAGAAGTTAATACATTATTCATTATAGCACCATAATCAGAAGGAACCCTGCTGTAGACAGGAAAACATTTATGCTCTCTAAATTTTATCATTAAGTAATAGATACATAACATTGTATCAGTGATGTGGGGAAAAATATTAAAACACTTTTTTAAAAAAGGAGAATGTTAATAGTAGTAGAGGAAAGAAATATATGTATAAAACACTTATGATAACATAAAAATCCTGAGGAAAAATGTCAAGAGAAATTTAAGGAGTGAAAGAGTACGTCTGGTTACTTGTTTCTTTAAATGTAGGCGGCCTAGTCATTAAAATTATTGCAAATTTGAAACTCATTCTCCTGAACTTAACAGACTAAATCTTAGTGCAAATGATTTTTATAAATCATAAAAACAAAGTTAAAAATCTCTTAAGCTTATATTACGTTTCACTTTCAGTGACATGCTTATTTTGCCTTGTTAATGATTTTGTTTATCTCTTCCCTCTTACTGGAGGCAGAAAATACTCCCTCCAGGATTTTGGCAACTTAATGTCAACATAATTGGTTTCTTTTGTAAACTTATGCATTGTGATCATGTAGTTAAAATCAGCATTCACAAAGGAGGTCCATAGACTTCTCCAGGTTGCCAGTGGTAGTCCTTGTATTTAAAAAAAAACTTGGTAAAATATGGTGCTTAGATTTGGGAATAGAAAGTTTTTAGTTTATGCAATTTACAGTTTGAGATGTTTTTAAACCTTTATCTTTTGAGTTGGAAATAATGACAATTTTGAATTCTAGGATGTTTTTAAGAAAATTTAACTTGGGTTTCTTTCAAATGTATATGGTTATATATATATATATATTTACAACATTTAATGAATAGATAAAATTATTTTAATTTTAAATGCACTCTTACTGAGATTCAGTTTTCAATAGATTAAGCATTTCCTTTTTTTTTTTTTTTTGTACTGTTAAAACTTCTTTAGCTAATCCACAAATTTTTTGATATCTCATATCCATACTAAAACAAATTCCAAATTAGTAGGGCATGAATAAACAGAAACAAGCTTTCACTGTATCTACTTCTTCATTGACAATTTGGTCTAAATTACAGAAACAGACATGAGTTGCTTGAAAGTTAGCTAACTATATTTCTATAGTTACATGAGTGTGATATAACAAAAGAAAATCAAACCTATTTTATTGAAAATTCTAGTCTTAAATCACTTATGAATTTAAATAACCATTAATTTGTATTAAATGTTAATATAGAATTCTTAATTTCATTAAAATCAGTGAATTTTTTCTTTCTAGGAACTCTGGCGATGTTCTTGAAACATTTAATTTCTTAGAAAATGCAGATGATAGTGATGAAGAAGAGGAAAGTGATATGATTGAAGATCTCACAGATGGAAAAGAAAAGCATCGGATGAATAAACACAAAGTAGAGGCTTACTTTTATGTGCTTAAAAACTAGGACACGTTTGTATGCATGTATTTCAGATATTTTTAAAGATGTCATTCGTGTATTTAATCACATAATTATATCAATGCCTCATAGATATTCTGCTTTAGGTCACTTTTTGTTTTGTTCCCCTCCCCCTAATCAGAATTGTACATTGGTCACTTCCATTTTTAATTTTTTTGGTGTGTAATGGGGAATTATGCTTATGGCTCAACTGCTGTACCACCTAATTGGATTTCATAGTGTAGTAGAATATATTCTGCTCTTTGTCAGGACTAATCTTACTTGTCTTAGTATGTTTATCTGTAACTAAAAATGGAGTATTGAATAGCATTTGTCTAGTTTGGTAAATAACCTGTGAATTTTTATTAATGCTTGATTATGTGAATGAGAAGCCCAAGTTATATCTTAGCACTAGGACTCTCCTTTTTTATCTTGAGCAAATCTATTGCCCCTCCTCCATAATATGAGTTCTCTTTCAGCTCAGAAAGTCCTGAGATCTTTGTTAATGATTGGATCTTTTAATTGGGCCAAAAGAGAAGTGTCTCAAACTTTAGAATAAGATGAAATTGTGGGGGAAAAGTAATATTTGTAGCAGTTTTCAAGGGCCATAGTTGAATTATGTTTGTATGTTGTGATAAAACAGGAAAAAACCAGTGTAGTTGAGAGAGCATATTCAATGAGAGAGAGAGAGAGAGAGAGAGACAGAGAGAGAGAGAGAGAGAGAGAGAGACAGAGACAGAGAGAGAGAGAGAGAGACAGAGAGAGAGAGAGAGACAGAGAGACAGAGAGAGAGAGAGAGAGAGAGAGTGTGTGTGTGTGTGTGACCTGAAGTCAGAGGATTTCCCTGCTTTAAAGAACTTAACAGTTTAAAATACAATATTGAGCCTGTGTTCCACCCAGGAAATTTGAGTAATATGGAACTAGTATTAAAAATTAGAGAATTGTCATTCAAGCAGTCAATAAGCATTAACTTTCTGTGTGCTGGGAATTGTAACACAATATACTTTTCAAACTGTTAAAAATATACTATCTCTTAGAAATTTAGTCATAAAGAAATTTTGTGGATCTTTATCCATTTGCAGATTGGTAATGAAGGCTTAGCAGCTGACCTTACTGATGACCCAGATACTGAGGAAGCCCTGAAAGAATTTGATTTTTTAGTTACAGCTGAAGATGGAGAAGGTGCTGGAGAAGCACGGAGCTCAGGGGATGGCACAGAATGGGGTAAGACGATAAGATAAAAGCAAATAATATTTGAAGGCGGGGAGCAGTCTCAGATGAATATATTGGGGGGAAAAACTTTTTAAGAGATTGAGTGTGTGTATCTGAATGTGTGGTTGGAGTTAAAATTGATATCAAAGGACCAGTGATGAAAAATTTCAAGGAAATCTGCTGAAATGTTATTTTATTCAAAACCTTCTTTTAAACCTTCTCATTTTGATCAACTTGGGAAGTAATTTGTTAACTTTTTTTATGTTTCATTTTGATCTGGTCGTTTGTCCTTTCAGATTTGAAAGCAGGTGAAGTTACCAAATCTGACTTTAAGTTTCTATTGGTCAAGAATTAATGCTTTTTTTTTTTTTTTTTTTTTTTTTTTTTTTTTTTTTTTTTTTTTATCAAGATATTTGATTTATTAAAATACTTAAAAAAAACCTTGAGATATAACAATTATGATAAAATATATAATGGGTCGGTCTGATTATAAGTCACAGTATGCTCTACTTTGTAATTTTACTTGATATATGGTAAACTCTTTAGACACTAGATTTGGTATCCTTTTTGTCGCTTATATTAAATATTTATTTCTATAAAGTATTTTGGCTTGATGGAGAAGCACTATGGTACAATGGAAACGAGTACTGTACTTGCACCGAGCATTTGAACCCAGGTCTCCTGACTACAACATTTAATGCATATGTGATTCTGAACATGTCACTTACCCTCAGTAAACTCATTTTGGGATAATTATTTGTGCAACCTGTCTCACAGGGCTGTTGTGAGGAAAGTGTGTTGTAAACCATTAAGTACTATATTTAAATGTGAGTTGCTATCATTATCTTACTTTTATGCCAGAATGATAGAATTTAATTATAAAAGTTTTAGAAGAAAACTTAATCAGTACTTAATATAAGTCGTTAAACATTGTTAAGTCTTTAAAAGAGTGAGCAATTTCTTATAGTTCATTTTTAAAATTGCCTTTATGGTTATTTATAAATCATTACATAAAAGGCTTCTTCATTTCTCACAGAAAATCAATGTTACAGCAAATAAAATGAAAAAGTGATATCAGAAATACAGCATACTCTTTCCAAGGAATAGATAGCAACATTACTTAAGTAGCCAAATATCATTTTAGGTCAAGTTGCATGTTATGAACTCTTTCCATTCAGAAAAATTTTTGGCCAAGAGTGTGGAAGATTTAGTCTCTGTTACATGTAAGTGAGATAAAATGTAAGTGTGACTTTTCAGCAGAGGAGTTAGAACAATTGTAATAACCAGTAAGAACATGAGCGGAACAACTATTTCTGTTTACTTCTCAATAACAGAGTTTAATTTCATTAATGCTTTAAAACTTAGGTATCATCTCAATTTTTTTTCCTTTTTAGGAAGTACTTTTAAAATAATATCTTTAGGTACTATTTTACACTTTGGATTATTTGGATTATTAGGAGGGAACAAGTTTTTATAGAGCAAATTTGGTACCGGTACCTACACCAAGGAAGTATACTTCATAAATATAGTATGTTCATATTTTTCTAAATTACATTTAAGAGAAAGTGTCCAGAAATATTGTAAATATTTATAAATTTTATTTTATATTATTAAGTTACTTTTTGGGGGCCCTGACAAAATATTTTTTACTTTAAATTGATTTAACAAAATAGTCTTTATTTCTAAGTAGACAGTTTTAGTTTCTCATAGTACGGCTATAAAAGTGCTGAATTACATATAGCAGTAAATATTATTATATATTATAATAGTAAGGATAATGATAATAGCTGTCATATATTACTTTAAGGTTTACAAAGCACTTTATACATATTTTCTAATGAATTATATTGCCTCATAGAAACACTTATATTGTTAAGCATAATTTTATTTTATTCTCACATTTATTTATATAAGCTAGTAGTCCAGTTATAAAATTTGACAAAATTCAGTTTGGGACCTTTAAAAAAAAATGATGTTTTCTCTTACCTAGCTATTTTATTACTAATTTTAATTTTATACATTTTTCCTCCTAATTAAATATATAACATTACTTAATTTAAAAATTTTTTATAGTTTTCTTCTATCTAATTATGTAACCCTGCAAATGCCTGCTGTTGCATTTCTGATTTTTATTATTTCTTTAAAGGAATTTTAATTTCAAGTGCTTTATTTTTCCTTCTCCCCAACTTGCCAAAACTTTTAAGCTCATAGATGAAACATTGTTCTAAAGTTCTAAGTGGTACCTGTTTGTATATATTTAGATTTCATAGATACTGTTTGAAATTTTTCATGCTTCAAGAAAACAAAGCGAATCATTGATTTAGGCCATGTCTAAAAAAGTCTTTGATATTTATTCTACTTTTGCAGTCAGAAATGCCCATATTAAAATTCCATGTGTTTAGTTGCGTTGAATTTTCATGGGTGTAACTTTTGTGCACATTCCATAATCATGTTTGCCTTTAAAAAAAAAAAAAAAAGAAAAAAAAGTAAAAATGGCCTGAAATGGTACAACCTCATTTCTTGATTTTTTTTCTTCCCCCTAGATTTTTTAAAAAAGGATTAACAGTGTAGAAGATTATGATGCCTCTTCCTTTGTGCTCTTATCTATTTCTTATAAGCAATATCAATCAGCAGTTACTTACCAGGCAAGTTTCAGGATGTTGTCTGTGCACATATGCATTCACCAACATGTTCCTTATATTGCAATAAGTTTAACTTTGAATTTTTGAGAAAGTAGGTTATTTCGCAAATGATGTTTATTTTCCCCCTTCAGCTTATTCTTATATATTGCCTTTTGCTTTTTCACTCCCTTTTGCTGCTTTAGTTTGAGCTACTCACAGCTTTTTTTCTTTCTGCAAAGAGTCTATCTTAATTGGTAAAATGTCTCAATTTTTTCTACTTCATATAATTTCTGATGAAGATTATGCCTCTTCAGTTAAAAACAACCCCATTTGATTTCTATTGCGGAGATATATGTATATGTATATGTATATGTATATGTATATGTATATGATGTATTTTTTTTTTTTTTTAAACGTGATTATCCAAACTCTTGTTTGGGGTTATCCTACTGTCACACTGCTCTTAAATGATTTCTTTTTTTAGATAGAATTTTTTGCTTTATTAAACCTGATTGGATTCTTTGTATTGCCTTCATCAAGAAACTTCATATGAGGTGACCTGTCAATTTTTACTTTAGATTAGTCTTGTTAATATATTTGATGCCTTTGGCAAATGTAAGAGAATTTAACTCTTTTAGGACACATTTGAGGCAGTGATAGAACACATGCACATATGGTTACTTAGATATTATGTTCACAAGCAGAAAAATTACCTTAAAAACTATCTGAGAGTATTTTTCAAATTCTTAAGTTTGTCATCTGCCAGTCAGACATTCTCAGGTAGTGGATTTTTTTTTTTTTTTTTTTTTTAATATCAGTTGCATCTCTAAAAAGGAAACTAGATATTTTGTACATGATCTAAATTGTCCAATCTTTTTTATCCTTTTTATCTAGAATAATTAAAATAATCACTATACAAATTTAAATTTACAACTTTTTGATAACTTTGAAGGGAAACCTTCATAATAAATTGTTTAAAAATTTCTGTTGTATATATTTTTTATTGCTTGAATTTTTAAAATTTAATAAATACTTATTCCCTAAAAGTTATCTACCTTTTCAATCCTATAATGTATTTTGATATAATTTGGTTTTCTTTTTTTGCTACAGGCTATAATGATATAAACTTACAATTATGATTCCATTGCAGGATATTTTGTCAAACTTTGTAATAACTGGGCTGTTTAAAATCAACCAGCAATCCTTTCCCCTCCCCCTGGCCCTTCCAACATCAGCAGTATTCTAGTTATGTATAAACAGACTTATTATTTTCCTTACCACTTTGCTCCCCCTAAAATGTTTCTTCCACATTTACTTAACAGTAACTTTTTTCCAGGCACAAGTTTTAGCTAATACAAATATGGATTTGTGGATGGCCAATTAAAGGTGCTGAAATTTCGTCTTTAGTAAATGCACAGCAGTGTTTATTTTCACATCTCCCTGCATTTCACTGGTCTCACCCCCAAAAGTGTGATTTAAAAATATTCAACAGTAGAATTTTGAGGTTTTTTTTTTTTTTTTGGCTAACTTTAGTGGTAGACCTATGGAAGAAGGTAATGAGATATTGAACTACTTTGGGTTTGTGTGAATGTTTTTATATTATTTAAGAGGCTTTACTTTGGAACTCTATATTATATTGGCCATGATAATCTCATTTGTAGAGTTGCCTCTGCATGCAGAGTAAGAGGGAGAGAGGGTGCATGATTACTTTCATCAACAAAATGGCACTGACATATACTTAGCTTGCACTTTCATGGTTAGTACGCATGAAATTCATTTATTTGCTTATGATGCTGGCTGAATAATTTTTTTATTAACACCTTTCTAAAGATGCAGTAATCTATTTTGGGTACCTTATATTTTATTTCTAGTTTTGGTTTATTGGTGCTTTGACAGCAGCAGTATTCAGGAAATAACTTCCCAAATTTTTATTCATAAAATTAAATCAAATTTTAAATGTTAAAATATTTTAAAATTTGGAAAACTAACATAGGATTTCATGCTTGAATTGTGAATAACAAGGCAAAGACTGCACCTTTAAATATTTTGAGTAAAACTTAATAGTACATTTTGATGATGATTAAATAAGTCTGTATAACATTTGATTGCCAAAAGCTTGCATTGCCAACTGCTGATTTTTTTTCTTTTAATAATATGCTGCATGTAGACAAAGATGACCTGTCCCCAACTGCTGAGGTTTGGGATGTAGACCAGGGACTAATAAGTAAACTGAAGGAACAGTACAAGAAGGAACGAAAGGGGAAGAAAGGGGTCAAGAGTAAGTGCAGATATTCTAACTATTATAATGTAATTTTCATATTAAATATCGAGGAAAACATTTTCAAGTTATGGTGGGTGTGTGTGGGGGTGTGTGTGAGTGTGTGTGGGGGTGTGTGTGTGTAACATTTACCATTTTTCACAATGGGGCAACCAACTTTAAACTTTGTCTGTTGTACATCATCTCAAGTTAAATAAATTTAGTGTATCATTAGTGAAATGGAGGAACATTGAAAGCACATCTAATTGGATAGGGATAGAGGGAAAAATATTTTCTGAATCTTAAACATTGTATGAGATTTGTCAGGAAATAAGAATGTTAGTAATCAACAAGTAAGGGAGAAAAAGAAAATCTGGTTTGTCCTAGACAACCTGTGTAATTGGTTACTAAACTTCAGTCCCCTTTCCCTTCAGTCTTAACTGTTATTATCTTTTGTTTCTTGTAGATCTGGGAATATAAAAATATCAGGAGCAAAATCATATTTTTTCACTATTGCTCCTGCCTAACTTACAAAAGAAGAAGGCTATCATAGCTAGTATTCCTATTACAAAACCTTAATAGCTTACTATATGTATAAGTTCAGTGGTGATGTTTATCTTGAAACTTTTAATTTAAATCAGCTTTAAATCTAAAATAGCTATTTTAATACTGTTTTTAGTGGCTATTGACTCATTCTTATTCATTCTTAGTTATTTTTGACTTTTTCAAAAAATGAGAAAAATAAAGGAACACAGTTTTTCAAATTGATTTTTATAACACATTTGATTCACTAGATAGATTAGGTTATGAAATGGTAGGTATAAGATTTGAAGAAGAAATGAGAATGGAAATGTTTTTTAGAGAGTAGGGTAGATGTTAGTAGTTTAACATTGAAATTTGACTTTTTGCATTTTTCTTGCTGTAGATTTAAGTTGTTGCTATGTGCTAGCCTCAGTTATTGCATGCTGATTTTAAGAAACTTAAAAATTAGAACTTAAGCAATTCTATAAGAAGTTTCAACTTATATAGCAAATGCTTATTTCATTTTAAAACAGTGCTGGGCTGGTGCTGTATTAAGGCTCTAACATCACTTATTTATAATTTGTGCATGTTGAGTGTTTAAGTGGTTTTTTGCATGACTAGTTATTTTAATGAAATTGGGAATAATGTGGAAAAATAATTTTGAAAAAAGCTTTGAGACATACTTTCCTTGACCTTTTGGGCTCATATTTAGATTTTAATCTGAAAAATACCTGCTGCAGTATTCTCAAAATATGACTTTAGTATTCTCAATGTTAAGTGACATCACATTTCTTTCTATCCTCTTTAACTTGACATTTGCATTACCTACATGACTATACCTATATTAAAATTTGAACATTAAACATAAGCAAAAGAAAGTGGTTTTGATTTAATTAAGTGTAGTTTATTAGCATAATTTGTTATTGAGTTTTGTGTAAAATTTAAATCTTCTTGATTCTTCTCCCAGTTTCCCTTTTTGCCCTCTTATATTTCTTCTTACTTTAGCTTTGGAGAAAAGTAGAAGTATTCTGTGTCCTACTCTATGTCAGCTTGATGATTATTAGGCCAAATTCTTCTAGAATCCTTTCTGTTAGACTTTTCATAGTATATTGAAGTATAATTTAACAAGTACAAAATAAAGTTATTGAAATAATAATTGTGACTTCTGTTTATATCTTTAAATATATATAAAATATATTTTAATAAATGTCTTTTTCTAAAGTCTCCTTTTGAATTCACAAAATTGAAAATCTTATTCTTTATTATGAAGACACTTTTATCACTGACTACATGCTTATGAACTTTTCCAAGTATAGCCTTGATTGTGGCATATAGGTCTTCAGTGGTTCAGAGTTCAGTTCTTTCTCCCAGATGGTCTTAATGTTCTGTGACCAAGTCACAGTGCCCAAAAAAAGGGTGCACTTTTTTATCTTCTTTGTGTAAATTATGCATTAATTCTGCTTCTCAGTATTATCTTGTCCATAATATTCATTCTTTATATTGTTTTGTCCAACGAAGGCAGTTTTTCTTCACCCATAGCAGTAAAGAATTGATCTCACTTTTCTTTCAGTTGAGTAATAATGTGTAGCTGCCAGTTGCCTTGAGAAAACTTTCCTGAGGCTTAATTAAATTGCATCAATGGTATTTTCAGTTGTTAGTATTAGTTTTCATTTTCTCCTGCTATTTCTTTGTAATTGTGGTGCAACAGATCCTGTTTACTTAAGTGGGCTTGAATTATTTTTAAAACTTTTGACTTTACCATTCTCTTTAACAGTCATGCAATTTTGGTCAATTAACAGGATTAAAAATTGAAAAGAAAAATGAAATACATGTGCATAGTATTAAATCCGCCACTTTATGGATGAAGACTGAGGTAAAGGTTGGGAAACCAGTTCAATCTGCTTTGATCTTATCAAATTATATCAGAATGAATGCTTGTCCCCAATTATTAGCATGCCATGATAATTTGTTCTAAGGCTAATGTCTCAATAGTTTGTAGCTTTCCTAAACTTAAATTTTAATTAATTATATGTGAGTTGAATTGCTTTGAACATTAGGCTTATGGAGCTTTTTGAAAAGTCATCACTGAGGAAACTTTCACTAGCATTTGCCTAGCTATTTGTCTTGGTCTATAAGTATGATTGTTAAAGAACTCCAATAGACCTCTTTTCTCAGTGTAGTTTTTATTTTTGTTAAAGATTATAAACACCTTAGTGGGAAAGAAGACTTGGCAATTTGTATTTCTCTCATTGGCACATGATAATCAAGATTTAATTAACTTACAATGTTGCCTATGTCTAGACTGCTAATGGGGAGTGGTACTTGGTAAAATTAAAACATTTTTTCATTATTCATGACTATTCTTAGCTTCACATCAAAAGTTAAAGTAATCCATGAATTACCCATCATAGGACTTTGAAAATTTTCCAGAAGAATGAATAAAATTTCAATATTTTGATTATTCTTTCTTGACTGCTTTTTTTTTTTTTTTCCCCTCCTGAAGCTGGTTTTAAGTGACTTGCCTAGGGTCACACAGCTACAAAGTATTAAATGTCTGAGCCCAGATTTGAACTCCTGAATTCAAGGCTGGTGCTCTATCTACTGGGCCATCTAGCTGCCCCCTCTTGACTGCTTCTTAATGCTTACCATGAAATACTTGTTAACCTCTGCTATGTTAATGACACTCTTTTTCTCTATTTACTAAAGAGAGTTTCTATAATATCTCCAGATTTTAGTAAACTTGTAAAAGATCTGGTAGAAGATCTTTCGTAGAGATTTGGAGGACATTATAATTGTTAATCTAAAACCCATTCTTTTTCTCATTGTAAAAATTTTTTTCAGTGAGCAAAAGAATGCTCATCCCTTTTGATGATCCCATTGGGGGTGGAATGGAAAGTCTCTAAAATAAATTTAGTAGTAAAAGCAAATTAGAAAGCTTTAAAATACATATATTATGAAATCATAGGCTTTATGTCATGGATGGGAACTTCAAGATGATAAAATCCATAGTCCTTTTCAGCTTTCCCCCTAATAAATTAGGCTTGTAAAAAAAAACCAGGTTATAGGTACTCTATCCCAAAGAGGTTTTGTGACTTTGCCAAGATGATACAGATAGAACAAGCTTGAGCCAGGATTTCAATCATAGTTCTGAGGCTGCAAAGCTTTATTCTTGCAATTATACCTTGCTCTTCTCCCTCAGTTTTGTCTGCTTTCTCTTTATTTTGTTATTATTTTGCTAGAATGGAATTTATATTTTGCCAATTCTATGCTGAAATATCTGTGAAATATCCTGGATCTATTTATTAGTGCTTTAAATATTCTGAAAAACTAGTTGAATATAGAATAGACTAATAACTTCTACTCATTCTGAGTCTTCTTAGCAAGTTTAATAAACCAAATTTTCTTTTCATTTTACTATTCTCAGCTAACATAATAGTAGTTCATCTCTTCTTTCTCCTTGAGCTATTAGCTTTTTCATAGCTCTCAGGTTGAACTTTCTCTCCCCCCCCCCCCCCCCCCCTGAGGCTGGGGTTAAGTGACTTGCCCAGGGTCAAACAGTTAGGAAGTGTTAAGTGTCTAATACCAGATTTGTACTCAGGTTCTCCTGAATTCAAGGCTGGTGCTCTATCCACTTCGCCACCTAGCAGCCCCCAGGTTGAACATATTTGACTCGAACTGCTTATATTTCCTTATTAGGCAGCAAAATGGTGGAGTGGATAAAGTCTGGGATTGAAGTTGGGGAAAATTTATATGTGACTGTAAATTTTACCAGTTGAGTGCCCCTTGGCAAGTCACTTAATTTCTGTTTACCTCAGTTTCCTCATTCTGTAAAATGAAAATAATAGTACTTACCTTTTCCCAGAAATATTGTAAAGATTAAATGAGATGCTATTTGTAAGTGCTTAGCACAGTGCCTGGCTTGTATTAGGTGCTTAATTTTTGCTTATTTTTGCATAGCTCTTCTTCATTTAAATTTAATTTATGCTTGGGTCATGACATTATCCTTATGATGTCCTCTTTCAAATTGAAGGAGAAACAATATAAGGCATCAATTTTTAGAGATTGCATGGTTGAGGTTAAATTCAAAGTATCATGAAGGTTTGAAGGTGCTCAAAGGTCAAGAAATCCCATAGAAGTTACATAATTTTGTTGTCAGAGTCACACAGATAGTAAATAGTAATGCCATATTTAAAACCTAGATTTTTCCATTGTACCATATATCTCAGCATTCTAGACTATTTGATCAAAGAACCATGCTTCTTTGAATCCTGGTTCTGTTTATTATATTAGTTTAACATTGAGCAAAACCATTGAATTTCTCTGAACCTATTCAGATTAACAAAGTATAACTTATATTATTAAAGTATAAGTTTATATTATTAAATTGTATAAGTTTTTAGAGGTTTTATTTCTTTGAGTTTTTGCTTTCTTTTTTTTCCCAGTTACACATAAAAGCAATTTTTTTATATTTATTAGTGTTTCAAAACTTTGAGTTCCATGTTCTCTCTCCTCCCTTCCTCCTTCTTTGAAGGCAAGGAATTCTGTATATGTTTTATATGTATAGTCATGCAAACAACAAAAAAGAAAAATAAAGTTTAAAAAGGTATGCTTCAATCGGCATCATACTTCTCCAGTCCTTTCTCTGGAGGTGGGTAGCATTTTTCATCATCAGTTCTTCTTAATTGTCTTAGATCTTTGGGGAGAAGAGAATGAAACTGGTAATTTAAATGTATTCATTTGCGAGTTAAGACACCACCTTTCTGATGCCATCAGTCATTTTTGAGAAAGGGACAAACAACAAAAAAAGATGATTGTACTGCTAAGAATAGCTAAATCATTAGCAGATGAATTATTATACACTGTGAACAGTGTTGCCATTCTGCTCACTTTGTTTTGCATCAATTCATATAATCTCACTAGATTTTCTCACAAACCAATCCTACCCATAATTTCTTATAGCACAATAGTATTCTATTACAATTATGTACCACAACTTCTTGAGCAGTTCTCCAATTAATGGACATAACCCTTGAGAATTTTTAAGATCTTTTATGATTATTACAGTTTTATAAAACTTAAAAAATCTTTATATAAACTCATCATCTTTTCCCCCTATGTTTTCTTGACTGCTATCTTGTTTTGATGTTTACTTTAAAAGTGACAGGTTGTCAACAGAAACTATTTGTTTTAAAGTTGGCTTATTTTAATCCATGCTACTTAGAACAGACACTTTTCACTCTATTCACAAAAACATGTTTCATTTGTTAGAGTTTGCATGGTTGAACTTAAATTCAAAGGATCATGAAGGTTTGAAGAGACTCAGAGGTCAAGAAATCCCATAGAAAATAAATAATTTTTTTGCAAGAGTCACACAGTAGTAATGCCATAATTAAAACCTAGATTTTTCCATTGTACCATATCTCAGTATTGTAGACTATTTGATGGAAGAACCATGCTTCTTTGAATCCTGGTTCTATTATATTTGACATTGAGCAAAACCATTGAATTTCTCTGAATTTATTCAAAAAACACATTTCAGTTGTAAATTAGAGTACTTGGGATGGTAGCTTTTTTTCCTCTTCTAGATTGGATCTTAATCTGTTTAGTGCCTTCTTAGGGAGTATCTTGACTAAAGACGATCAGCATCCCTGTCTTTTAGAATATTAAAAACTTGTTGAGGGGGAAAGGCCCTGAGAGGTCATGTGACTTGCCCTGGCTCTATCAGAATGTTTCAAAAGTGAAGTGAAACTTGAACTAGACCTCTTGACTCCTATACTTACTTTCTTCCCACTAAACCAATTGCCAAACAAAATGTAATTAGAAAATGCTTAACAAAATAAGAATGTAAGACAATAGCAATAACATTAAGTTGTGATTTTTCTAAGTCCATCTGTGCCCTGCAAGAATCTGTTTATATTTGAGTTTGCCAATACTGCCCTAGGTCAATGCTCCCTTTTATTCACAGGAGTCTTTATGTGTCTACACATTTCTTTTATTTAAAGGAGAAAAGTTTTTGATCAGTTAATCTTTATTATGTAAGCTAATATATTGTAATATAACAATACATATGCTTTTGGCATATTCTAAAAACTTGTATGAAATTCTGATGGTACTAATTCTGTGGGCTCATGTAAATGTATATGTATGTATACACACATGTGCATACACACACGCGTTCTGTAAGAAAACCTGGAGTCAGAAAGACCCAAGTTCAGATGTAGCCTCAGATAATTGTAATATCACTTTACCTTATTTGCCTCACTTTTCTTATCTTTAAGTTAAACTGGAGTAGGAAATCGTCAGCCACTCCTTTATCATAATTCCTAAATGGGCTTAATGAAGAGTCAGACATGACTCAAAACAATTCAGGAAGAACAGCATGTATAGAGTGTGTGTATGTGTTAATTTTAATGCATTCTTCTCTCTTTATATAGTTATGGAGAGAGGGAATATGACCCATTCTGTATACTCAATTAAATTATGAAATTATATATAATTAAATTAATCAATTAAATATGACATTATCATCAGACATTGCTGATGAGGAAGAAGTTTTATATCTTATTATTGTAAATTATTTCTGACATAAAATTTTAGAATAGACTTATTTTTTTGTCCTGTGGAGAAATAGGTTAAGTGATTTGCCAGAGGTCACACAGATAATATGAGCAAGAGCTGTTCTTTTGCCTCCAAGTCCTGTGCACTTATTGCTATACCAAAATGCTTCCATTGAAATTTATTTTTAAACATGGATTTTTTGCTGTCTAATTCTTACTTAAAAAAAATTTAAAAATTTTAGTTGATGTTTTTTGTTTGTTTTTTATAAAGTAAGATTTTAAGGAGAAACAAGTATATTAAGAATTCTCTTTAGTAGCTTATATATTTTATGTTAATGTATCTCATAGGTTGCTAGATATGTGATTTTATCAGTGTACTTATAATCTTTAGAAAATATAGTGATTTAATTATCATAACAAAAGTTTATTTTTATTCAGTTTGCTTCAAAAAGGAAATGCATAGCAAATTAGAAATTTAAATCTAGGGGAAAAAAGACATTTAGCTGTTTTATATTTGCCCCTAGAAATGTACGTAGGCCCTGCTAATTCTGAGTTTGGCTTTGATACAAAAGTTTAAAAAACAGAAAATGTATTGATTACTAAGCAGAATGGATGAACACAGGTGGTTAGAATGAACTTGAGGTTGAAGCTTATTGTTTGTAAGAACCTGATTTGGGGTTTTCTCATCAGTGGTTTAAAATCATCAGTAACTGATACAAAGTCTTTTCCTTGTAATATATTATTAATTACATTAACATAACTCCAAAATATAACTTTTTAAGTATAGACATTTACTTTTATATATTGGTTCATCCCCACCTCACCCTGAAATCACTGTGGTTAGAACATACTATTGCAAGTTGATGTTTTTTTGTTTTTTTGTTTTTTTTTTTTTAAGTACAGTTAGTATGGGATAGCAGAAAAATGGTACTTGGGACTGGGAGTCAGGAATGTTAAAATTGAGATCCTGCCCTGACACTAGATGTGAGATGTTGAAAAAAATCACCAGGCTTTTTACCTTGTTTCTGAAAATGGGGATGATATTTGCTTTGACTCATGACTCCTAGAAGAGTACTTTGTGGTGTGTACATGTGTGTACCTGTGTGTAAATAAATACTTTAGCCCTTTATGTGAGGAGCTGAGGAAATAGTAATATACAACTAATTTTTCAGCTGCAAAGAAATTGTGTTTTTTGGTTAGCTTATCTCCTTAATAGTTCAGTGTTGTAAGGAAATATATAAGCTTAATTGTTGCCTTGTGATTCTTTTTCCTTTCTTTTAAAGGTATTACTGCCTTATCTTAATCATCTTATTTCTTGTAAGACATTAGAATGCCTTCAGTTCTCTACTTTTGTCCTGGGATCCTTCTTATGACATGACCTTGTTAAATTTTTTTTAAACACAAGAAAGCCTTTTTATTCCCTATGAAGTTCATTGAGAGCAGATTTGACTCCTGAAATTGATCTAAATTAGTAAAGCCTTGTTTTCTACTTCAGGAAGTAATATACACGCATGAAATAATTAAATGAAATATAGGTGCTTATATATGTTTCTTCTGAGTTGTCCTTTTGAAATCATCCTTAAACAAGGAAATAATTGAATATATTCTGTGTGGGCAGAGTATAAGAGGATTTTGTTCTAAAATAAATGGTGGTCAGATTAATTACAATTTGTAGAGCTAAGTCATTAAGTACATTGAGTTTAAATCATATGCTAATCTTTGTGCCATTAACCCCTTTGGTTAACAGTCGGGTCAAGCATATAAATCTTATCAAAGAAGATAGATCAGTTATTAAAAATATTTAACAAACTATTTTTAAAATAAGTTCATGACTATGAGAACCCCTTGGTTTATTTAGTTTAAGAATTTTATTACATTGGACATTAGACATCATTGTTTTCTGAGAAAGTGATAACAGTTCCTTTGAAGAAGCTAATTTGAATGAGCTAAAGGATGCTTTGGAAATAGAGGTTAGGGCAGGAAGATTTTGCCACTATTGTAGTAATTTATAGCTTGCTAACCTGTTTGGGGGTTTTGGAAGTGGAAATGGAGAAGGGAGGGAGATTTATCATTTTTTTTTCAAAAAAGATTTTATTGGACATGGTGATTGATGATAGATACTTAAAGGCTAAGGAGGGGGAAGAGATAACCCATAGATTTCAAGTTTGCTAACAGGGAAAATGGTTGGTGTTATTAAATAAGAATGAGTAAATGGGTAGCAGAGATTTGGTGGGATGGGGAAGAGGGTTTGAGTCTTGGTCACTTAAAATTTGAGATTTGGTGACATTCAAATGGAAATTTTTGTAGGCAGATTTAACTCGATTATATTCTTTGAAATTTAGTAAAAAGGAACTGTAGCAATTAAATTCAGTAAACATTTTCTAAATACTTAGTATACACAATTCACTATGCTAGGCTCCCAAGCTCTAAAGAGGAAATTGTAAAAATCTTGTTATCTTTAAAAGTCTTAAGATGTAGGTTTATTGGTTATTAATTATGAAATAAAGTATACAAGTATAAATAAGTGAATAGAAAATATAAATAAGTGTATAGGAAAAGTTCAAATAAAATCTTCTGCCCTGAGGGGTGGAGGGGAGGGTGGGAATAATTAATTCTTTGAGAATCCTTTCTAGCAAAAACAAAAGTCTAGCCAAAAGGTGATTGATTGAAAGTTTCAAAAAAGTTTGCATAAAGCCACTAATAGTAAAAGTTAAAATATTATTCTCTTTTCTAAAATCTTAAACCAAACCATATACATCTTTCTTTTATCACGTCCATTTAGTTGAAAATGAAGAGAGAATGATATAAGGCAAAAACTTTTTGGGTTGTAGGTTCTGGAGAATGGGGAGAAGTAGCTAAAATTACCGAGAAAAAAGCTTTAGATTCTTATATATTGAGCATGCAAAGGAGTCACAGATAAACTTTCATTCACATATATAAACATATATATACATATACATGGTGAAATGTCAGAAGAAATAAAATAGCAGTGACACAATTTTGTGGGATGAAAAAAACATCAGGGAAAGTTAATTGTTTGTTGCACCCATATTACTATCATGTATAATGTTTTTTGGGGGGGAGGGGTTACTTTTTTTCAATAGTGAATTTTAAGTTGAAAAACTATGTTTAATTACATATTCAAGTTATGTACATAATTTTATTTTATGGGAAGGTATCATCTGTATTCAATTCTCAGGCTTTTGATAGAATTTGGGAGGTTAGTGGATGATGGGAATTATACTTTATTGATAATTGTTTTTAAAATTATGCTTAAATGATATAGGAAATTTACAATGTTTGGTACTGGTATTTACAACTGGGGTTGTCTTAAGGATTAGTTTGTTGTGTTTCATTGGTAAACTGGTTGTAAAAATTTCTAGCAAGTCAAGCAGTAGCCACCAAATGAACCTTTGCTGCTGCCATTAATTTACAGGGGTCAACAGGACAAAACTTCACGACATGATAGCTGATCTGGGAGATGATGAGCTACCCCACATCCCTTCAGGAATCATTAATCAGTCTAGGTCACCCTCAACTAGAATGACTGATCACGAAGGTGCAAGAGCAGAGGAAGGTACAAAAAATTTAGCTGCCGTATTTGTTTATATTACAGAAGATTTTCATTCCAAAATATAGCTCCTTTTTCCTCTCACTTGGCTGCTGTTTGAGTTTTAATAGCAAGTCTTCAGTATGCTCTTCAGAGAGACTTTGGACATATCCTTGATAATATAACTAAATATACATTGTGGAATTTTAGTTTCTAATTTTAAATCAGCCAGTTTATTTTTCATTCTATTTCAGGGAAGCATTGCTTCCCATAATTTCTTTATGGGTTCTTTTTCAGGGCGTCTTCCAGAAGACTAATTTTAATTTATTGTATATAGTAATAATTGCAAATTATACTAATTCCTTTAAAGAAAAATATGTTAAAATTATGTATTTGGAGGGGAAAAGTCTATTCCTTGGTTTTGTACTGTTATGTATATGTGTATGTGTGCATGCATTTTTTAATATGTATATGTACACCAGTGTACTGCCTGATAACTTTTTTCAGGATAAAGTATAGAGAGTTGTTAGTATTAGACTTTGTCAGATAAAGGTAACATCTCTTAGAATGAATGTAGTGTGAAGTTCAACTGTCTTATGAGAGTATTTGATATTAAAATTTAAATTAATTTTAAATTTAGTAGATTTTCTGTATGCTGACAGTTGATTTTTGTGTTGCCTTAGTTAATAAAGAATTTCAAATTAGCTACAATTTTCCAATGATGTTTTTCCTTTTGAACACTTTCCTTACGATTTAGTAATTTTTAAAATTTGTGAATGTCAGATAAGTATTTTTTTTTTAAACAGCACCAAGTATATTAATTAGATAGAGGTAAGGGGAAGAAAATGACTGAACAGCAAAAAGTTTAAAATGCTAGAAAGAAAATGCATAATTAAATTTTTTTTTTCCCCCTGAGGCTGGGGTTAAGTGACTTGCCCAGGGTCACACAACTAGGAAGTGTTAAGTGTCTGAGACCAGATTTGAACTCAGGTCCTCCTGAATTCAAGGCTGGTGCTCTATCCACTGCGCCACCTAGCTGCCCCCATAATTAAACTATTTTGTATTTTTATTTTTATTTGGACAGTTTGAATTTCAAATATTTAAATTGTGTGTGTGTGTGTATGTGTATGTGTGTGTGTGTGTGTGTGTTTAATGAGTGAAGAATTTAATATTTATTCATAGATTAGGATAGGTGGTTCACTGGAAACCTGGGCTCAGGAAGATCTGAATTAAAATGTAGTTACTAGTTGTGTGACTCTGGGCAAATCCTTACCCCTGTTTGCCTCTGTTTCATCATGCAAAATCAAACCACTCTTAATAGCTCTGTCAAGAAAATCCTAAATGGGGTCGTAAACAGTCAGGTACAACTTAAAAAAAGCAAAATGAATAGAATTGAAAGACCTCTGGATAAATAACATTCTGTTACTTGGGCTTAGTTCTCCACCCTCATCCCTTCATCCACCCTCACCCCACCATTAGTTATGTGCCTGGACATTTACACAGAGCTGATAAGAATATTTTGTAGAATGGGGTTTATGTAAATGTGTTTTGATTTTAGAGTAGGCAAACACTGTTTTCTAAGGCAGTGGCCCATAGGAAAAAGTAAATTCAAGTGTATACTACATAATTAAAAAGCAACTAAATTTTTTTATTGAAATTCAAAAAATTTCTGCATGTGTAAGGGTAAACAATTTGACATTTTTCAACACATAAGAAATGATAATGTTCTCACCAGTTAAAGGAAAGGGAAAAAAATTAGAACCAGTTTAAAAAAAAAAAATAAAGAGCCGAAGTACAGTAAGAAGCTTTATTTTAAAAAGCCAAAATATTTCTTTTGACTTCTTTGGGTAGTAGGTTAAGGATGCGGGAGAAATTTAATTATTTCTTATTTGAAAAATATTTACAGTATTTTCTCACTTCCCATGCAAGTTTTCAAAACTTCTTTGCAAAACACTTAAGTGTTAGATATTTCTTATAGAAAAGGGTTTTTTGCATAGAATATTGCAGCCTAATTTGAGACTTTTTTCATTATTGCTACCACGTCTTTAAAATTACATTGTGTTTCTATCCCCTTTGCTAAAAATTTTTTCTTCTTCATCTTCAGGAAAAAGATTAGATTCATAAATCCCACCAGAACCATGATGTAAGGGAGTCCCACTTTCATATTCCTTAGTTATTGAAATAGTGGGTAAACTGTAATGTTGTATTTAAAATTAACAAGGGCTTTTAAAAACAGTTCTGCTCCCTAATTTTAGATCAGCTAATTTATGTTGGTTTTTTAAAGAAGCTTTGCAGAAGGGAAAATGTGTTAGGAACTACAAACTACTTTTTTCATAGTAGTAAATGTATACGAAGTAAATCTTAGTAATGTGTATATATATATATATATATATATATATATATATGTACATACACAATGTATATCTACACATATGTTATCAATGTATATAACGTCAAATAATTTTCCTAAAAAAAAAAAAAAAAGGAGGTAATTGTTATGCTTTTTTAGTATAATTTGCTGTGGTGGTAGTTCTTTGGAGTAAGCTGAATTTTATAAAAATATAGCTTAAAAATTCTCATCAGAATGATGAGAATCAGTATGAACAAATGCCAAATAGGTAAGATTAGCTTGTTATATAAGTATACCTTTTAAAATTTTTAATCAAAATATCAAATGGGCTTTTTTTTTTTTTTTTTTTTTAATGCTAATGACCCAGTCTTTTTATGTGGGCCAACAAATTATTCAACCTTTGGCCGCCTTTAACCCTTCCAAAGATCAAGATCAATTATTAATAAGAATTGTGTATTATACCAGGAATATTGATTTTATAACTTTAAGATAGCCAACAGAGTGGTACTTCACTTCAAATTATGAAGACGTCCAGCAGTGTGTATGTGTGTGCATATGCATGTGTGTGTGAGAAACAGACTGGGAAAAATATTAGCCTTTTTAGAAACTGGCCTACACCACAGCAAAATGTTATTTACTTTAACTTTACATACAAGTATTTAAAAAAATAATTAAATTTTCAAATTTTTTTTCATTTATAATTAGTAATATCCAGTTTTAGCAAAGTGGGGGGACCTAAATTTGTTCATATTTCTTATAATCAGACTTAAATTATTTTAAAATATTACTAATTGTATTCATGCATTATTTAACTGTTTGCTATTTCAAATCTGTGGGTGATTCAGAATTTAATTTAATCTGTAAATTTTTGCACCTTATTAGCATGGTATGAAAAAGATTTAGGAAACAATATTAGTATTAAATTGTGGAAGTCTTAAAAAGTTTGACCTGTAATAGATTTGAAAGATTAAATTTCTCTTCTTTAAAAGTAATTTGGATTTACTTAGTTTTTTTCTATGTAAAGTCATTGTTGCCATTTACCATAACATTTTAAAAGAATGACATGTTAGAATAATGATCTTATTTATCATGTGCATTTTGTATATGATTTCTTCCAATTATATATCTGTGCCTGATTTTCAGATGTGGTTAGAATTACATAGTAAAAATGTTGTTACATTGACTCTTCTTGTTATTTTTAGCATCGTAGTTAAATTTGCTTTTGATGGATAATCATAAATTTCTTTTAAAATCTTGCTCATATCATAATTTTCAGAGCAGAAAATTAACATCAATGCTAAGTTGCCTACCCACCCCAATATTAATAGGTTAACAAGAGTGTGGTAAAATACAGAGGGAAAATAATTCTTGTAAGTAATATAATGGTAGTTGCAAATAGAAAAAAATAGCAAAAAAACATAACTTAAGCATTGTGTTTTTTCTTAGATTCAGGGATAACATGAAAACCACGATTATTAATATATTAAGGAATATTACTTAAAGACTAGTTAAATTTGATGGCTTATTTTACAAATTGGATTTTAAACTTTAATATTTAGTGGTATATTTTAGCTAACATGTTTATTTTAAGAACAGTTTGGGGAAAATAAAAGAATGTCATTTATATTATATTATAGTCATTTAACTTTCAAACTAAAAGTAATCTTTGTAGTAAAGGATAAGGAGAAGTAAAGCCAGGAGATATTAAGTGACTTTTATAAGATCATATAGCTAATTCACAATAGAAACAAAACTAGAACCCAGATTTCCTGACTCTTAGTCCAAAGCCTTTTTCTTTTTATTGAATCCACATAAATAATGCTTCTGAAAAGGGAGAGAGATAGAGATCACATCTTAAGGTGATCATGAAGTAGGTGGTATTTAGTGAACTGTGAAAAATAGTTATACAACTCTCTTTAACAAATTAAGAGATCCCAAACTAAGAGTTTCATTGCTGCAAATGAATGTAGAGTGTTGTAAAGCAATTTCAGTTTTACGAATTCTTTTGGATGTGTATCAGGAACTAAGTTTCTTTTATTACTTTAAAATCTAGTAAACGAGAGACTAAAAAAACTGGTGACATTTATTAAGTATATATCCTTTTAAATTAGTTAACTATTATCATAAAGAAATCTTATAGTTCTTAGATTCTTGGAAACCATTCAAAATTTAACATGGAGGAATATAAGATGCTTCCCATTTCCATCTCAACATACAAATTGTTTGAAATACTAATAATACAAAGACCTGTATAGCTATGACACTTATTTTGGCTTTCTAGGAGATGACAATTTAATTGGGGTTTTTAACACCTATTTTTGTAAATTTCATGTCTTAGTTAAAATACTTACATTTGCCAATATTGTGTTACTCTGTATAATTTTTCAGCATTTAAGAAGTGGTTTTCTTCTTTATAGCTGAACCAATGTTTCCATCTGGAGGAGGCAAGTCATTTATTATGGGTTCTGATGATGTTTTGTTAAGTGTACTAGGCCTTGGCGACCTTGCAGACTTGACGGTAACAAATGATGCAGACTATAGTTATGATGTAAGTTCAGTTTTATTTTATTAAACTTAATGATTTAATAAAGGGCTTTTCATTTTCAGACTGATTTCTACAAGGAAATTAATGTCAAGATACAGTAAAAATATTCAGAGTAAAATGACAATTTGTTGTGATTTTTTTTGTTTAAAGTTTGGAATGAAATATGAAAAAATAGTTAATCATTAGCTACCGTAAACTTTTGATTATCCTTCCAAATGGTAGTAAGTGGTAGTATATGCAGTTCTATTGACAACTAAAAGAAATCATATTATTAGCAGATTTACCTTAGGAAATTTGCTAAGACCAGTTTAATTCACATTTTGTGAAAACACAACTACCTAGAATCATGTTGAATGCTAGTAGGAAACCAACTTTAGAGTCAGTTCTATTCATGACTTGTTCAGTATAACTGATTTATCTGTTTTTCTTGGTTGTTTCTAGTCCAGATACTCAATAAAATAGTGGTTTAAATTAAATCAAAATTCTCCTCCTTGCCCCCTCCCATTATTTCCAGCATTCCTCACTTCCATATTCAAGTTGTTATTTTGTTTTAGGAAATATTTCTGAAGAGCTTAAAGAAATAGTTCCTAATATTTAAAAACTCAGTAGCTTCAGGTTTTAGTAAATATTATTTTGTAAGTGATTTCAAGTTTGAGAGACAAATGTTTTAACTGGCAACAATATTGTAGGATGGGAGAAAATACTTTATTCCTTTTAAAAAAAATAACGTGACTTGACTTTCTGGAAAAAAGTTATACACTATTAAAAATAATTTGGGAAGATGACAGGTAAAGATTTTGTTATAATTTATAGAAGGCCTTTTTTATTCTCAGTTGACAAAAGAAATTGTTTAAGTTTAGTTTTCTGATTTAAAGAAATTTCCATTTGGCTAAAACATCTTTTTTTAAACAAAGTTTTTCACAATAAGGATTCTTAAATATTGAATATTGGTTAAAAACAATATTTTTTAAATGACTGTGCCATGCTTAAATGTTTTGAGTGTACATTACTACTTTTTGATGTCTTACAAATTTTTTTAAGACTTGACATTGCCCTAAATATCATTATTCTTACTAACAATAGCTCAATTTTATCTTTTTTAGTTACCTGCCAATAAAGATGCCTTTCGAAAGACATGGAATCCCAAATATACACTACGTAGCCATTTTGATGGAGTACGGGCATTAGCTTTTCATCCTGTAGAGCCTGTGCTGGTTACAGCCTCTGAAGATCATACTTTAAAACTTTGGAACTTGCAAAAAACAGTTCCTGCCAAAAAGCAAGTATTTAAATGTTAGCCTCTTTGTAATTTGATTAGGAATTGATAAGTTTTTCTATCCCTTTTGTATTCCTAATTCAATCTACACTGTGATTATTGTATGACTATTCAATTACTTTCTTTTTTTTTTTTTTTCTTTTTCTTTCCAGGAGTGCCTCATTAGATGTAGAACCTATCTACACATTTAGGGCCCACATGTAAGTCTTTCAAATTAATTATGGATATACCAATAGATGTATAACAATAAACATTTCTATTAGTCACATTGCAGAACTTCACCATTTTTCATCTTTGCATTTTGTTTTTTTTCATTGCTTGGTGTAGTACTTCGACTAGAGTATAACTAAATAATTGCTTAATGTGAATAAATTCCTAAAGGCAGTAATTTTCTGAGAAACTTCATCAAGAGAGTTTTAGCTGAGTAGTTGATTTGATTTGATTTGATTTTTTTTTTTTTTTTTTTTTTTTTTTTGCAAAATAATTTCTACCTTAGTACTCCTGATAGGAATCTTTAATCTATTTGAACAGAAAGAAATCATAGTGGACTTCAATTAAGAGTGAAAATTAGTTTGCCCAAAGTGTCTAGAAATTCACAGGCCACAAAAAATCCTTGAAAGGAACCTAGCAATGAAACATTTGACCTCAGCTGCATAAAAATACTTCTAACCGCCAAGTTGGACTAGAGTTACAAATGCAAAGAAATAAATTTAATCTTATAAGTATTACTATAGAATGGGAACTATGATTGGAAGATGTCAGGAACAAGTATCATACTTTAAGTAACAGGATATACAAAAAGAGAGTAGGGGCAGAGTTGCAAAATAGTTTTAAATAGATTAAGAAAATATAGACATAGAGATGAGTGAAGAAGAGTATTTGAATAAAGATCAATGGAAGAACAGAAGTGAAAATGTTACAAGAGTATATTACAGAGAACATAGAAAAAGGAAATAATAGAAGATTTGGTTAATTGATACCTATCTTGCATGGAGATCTTATGCTGCAGTCATGGAGGACTTCAGTTATCTAGACTTTGTAGTGGTGGGGGTTTTTTGTTTTTTCGTTTTTTTTCTTCTGTCAAAAGGAGAACAACAATACATTTTATTGGCTTAGCTTAATGCAATTTCATCTTTCAGAAGTTGGAAGAAACAGCAAGGGCAATAGCTAAGTTATCTGATTATTGCCAAAAAGAAACTAGTTGTTGGAGTAAAGGAGGAGAGAATAAATTAAAATTAAACTTTGTTTTATGATAGAAAAGCTTCAGGAAGCACTGTCTGACTTGTTTGCTAGATTTTTGGAGACTGTGTTAAACGGTTCAGAGAAATGAGGATGGAATTTCATGAAGCTTCTCTTGGGAAAGGCCAGGCGAAAGGAAAAACTCCCAAAAATGTAATACTTATGGCACAAAAAAGAATTCCCTTAAAGGAAAAGAGAGCAATTGTTTAATCACCTTATTAGAATATCTAAAAAACTCCAACCAATTTTAGTTTAAAAAGACAATCAAAGAAGAAAACTGAAGTCTTAAAAGACTAATATTAGGATTGCTAAGACTCTTAGCCAAAGGTAGCTTGACTTATGGACAACAAAAAGTGTCTTTATAAGAAAGGAATGGGTGGTAGGAGGTGGAATAAATTAACAAGATGGAGCTACTTGTTTGGGTCATTTGATGACATCATGGGGTAGAGGCAGAACTATTATAATTTTTTTTTTTTTTACACTTCATAATATATATGAAGCATTATGAGTACAGTGAAGAGAAAGCAACTCTGAGCAAGTCACTTAATTGAGCAGCGCTATAGGTAGCTCGTAGGATGGCAAATCACAGATAAGGTGTCATTGACTTGTAGAGAGAGTTTCCTTATTCAAAACTTCTCTAAACTAATGAAATCAGAAAGTATCTAGTTCCTGTTCCTAAACATAGCCTTATAATGAGCTTCAAAAAATGAAGTTATTAGATAATCAGTTTGTCAGAACTGTTGATAACCTTATAACTGTGGGAAATAGAAGATTAGATTCCCATAGTCACCAAAAACTGAAAATCTTTCACTAGAGGGAGATTATTAAAGGCTGACTTTTCTGCTTCCTGTTCTTTATAGCAAAACATTAATTCTGATAATATACATTTTCTAACACAGAAACCATGAACTAACCTGTATTATGTTGTACAAGAAATAAAATTGGTAACATGCAAAATATTTTAAATTATGTTTTACAATTCTCTGATCTTTTGTTTTAATATCTCAAAAAAGCAAAACATTAATTTTCGCTTTTGTTCTAACATCTTAAAAAACAAGACATTGACTTTAGAAAATATTCACTTTTTATAACACATGGAATCTATAAATATTGTACATCAAATAAAATTCTTAAAACTAAAACTTAAAAAAAAAATCAACCCCAATCTTAGCTTTCACTGTATCAAATGGCAGTTGTGAAGATGGTGTTGTATATACTATACTAATAAATCTGTCTATCTTAGCAACCCTCTGAAAACTAAGGGAGAAGTTCCTGGGACTTCAGTCAGTAGTATTATAAGATACCAAGACTGGCAAGGTCTCGACATCCCCTGACTCTCTTCCCTTCACAGCTGGTGGAAGGATGTACTCGTTTGAAAAAAATGTCAGCAATGTCTTCTTTGGGCTCTGTTTGAAATCCTCAAGGATTTTGGTATATGGGAATATGGCAGAGCTGAGTTAATGTGTAATCTTGAGGCTCCATGAATTTTTGACAGTCTTGATATCTATAGCCAGCTAGTCAATAGCTCGATAGAACTTACTAACTCAAATAGAAGCCCTTTTGAGCCATGTGTTGACTTAACACACTACAAATTTTACAAATATTACCTTTGCTGTAGTATGTTTTTATTTATTTCATTAGACGTTTCCTAATTACAATTAAATGTGGTTTCTGTTAAGTTTGATACCTGACCTAGAGAATTAAAATGAAGGCTCTTGGGAATGTGCCTAGTGAAGATTAATTCATTTAGTAAGAAAAAACATTTAGGGAAATTGTCTTGTGGGAGAGGATTAACCATGTTCTGCTTGGTGCTCTCAAAGTTGGAGATAAAAGGCCAATGTATGCAGCCATTACTATTTGTATTAAGGATGTAGAACTAGGAGAACAAAATGTCTCTACTGAGGGGGTAGTTCAGTGTGGTTGCAGCATAGTCTGTATGGAGTTATAATATGGATACCTGCACAAGTCACAGAGTACCAGATTATGGAAGGTTTGAATTTTAGAAAGAAAGGAAAAGGCCTTGAAAGATTTTTGAATAGGTAAAACTAGCTTTAGGAACATAAAATTATAACTTAAGGACTATATATATATATATATATATATATATATATATATATATATATATATATATATATATATATATATATATATATATATATATATATATTTGTGTGTGTATGTAAGTAATTAAGTAAATTTAACCTCAAGATTTTCATTGACTTAAAAAAAATTCCTTGATAAATAATCTTTTTCCTTTTTCTTTTTGTAGTGGACCTGTACTATCATTAGCTATTAGTTCTAACGGAGAACAGTGTTTTAGTGGTGGCATTGATGCAACTATTCAGTGGTGGAATATGCCTAGTCCTAATGTGGATCCATATGATACATACGGTAAGCAGTACATATTATGATTTCACTAGGGCCTTACAGATCTGTGAATGTGTGATTGTCTGCCATATCAGGAAGTTGTTCTGTCTCATACTTTACATATTTTGGTTTTGTTAAGGTCTAGTTATTTATTGTGGATGACTTTCTACAAAGTCTGAAAAGATGTAGAGAAAGAGTCTGCAAAGAAAATTCTTTTTTCTAACCATGTTATATATTTAGACAGAAAAAACATTCATTTTTGGAAAATTGGATAATTTCCCAGGTTAAGAAACACCACTAAAGTAAAGGAAGAAAAAGTGAAAAGGTAAAACCACTATTAGAATGACAGCACAACTAGTTTGGCCACCATACCTGGTTTGTCTGAGCGTAGAGTCAAACTTTTTCTTCAACCTAACAGATTATGTGGTGGTATGACAAATAGACATTTTGTGCACTTGGAACTTTTGACATAATTACTAACTGTATTTGTTGAGTAATTTCTTTCTTAGCATTAAAGTAAAATGCTATAATCTTGGAAATAGAAGCCCAATTTTAAATTTAAATAAGGAATTACTTAATACAAGATTTCTGATATATTATGAATGAGTTTGTGGTGATCGTAAAATGACAGCTCCTTATTACCAACAAACCAAAAAGTTTTATTTATTTTTTGCCATTATCTTAATAATTAAAATTTACTTTCTCTTCCTTTTCCTCACTCTTCTTTCCTAGAGCCAAACGTTCTAGCTGGCACATTAGTTGCTCATACAGATGCAGTCTGGGGTCTTGCCTACAGTGGCATAAAGAATCAATTACTGTCTTGTTCAGCAGATGGCACTGTTAGATTGTGGAATCCACCAGAAAAAGTACCTTGCATTTGCACTTACAATGGAGATAAAGGTAAATAAATTTTCTAACAAAAATGCAAACTTTTAAAAAAGGAATTTGTTAAAATTACAGGAGTTAAGTAGTTTTGTAATTCCTTTGCTTTTGATAGAGAAGTAATTCAAGGTAGGCTTTGATGAATATTCTTAGTGGTAAAAATGAATATTGGAAAATTTATGTTAATATTTTAGTCAGTTACCTATTTAAAGCAAAAGGATATTAGATCAATCTAAGGATTTAAAGGATCCTCTTTATAATAAATTTTTATCTAGTTTATGTTAGGAGAAAATGATTTTAATTTTTCTTGAACTTTTTACATCTCCTGTTGAGAGAAGTGTATTTTTGAAAATAAAAAAGCTTTTTAAAAAAATTGGTATATTCCTATAACCTGCAACTAATGAAATAACCAGTAACTAATGGGTGTCACATTTATTGTCTATTCATCATTAATTATTTTATAGGTACCTTGAATCATTTCAAATGAAACATTTGTTCTCTTTCCTGCTATTGTAGCTGTGCTTCATGTTTGAATAATTTTTTAAACCCTCCCTATTCTTGCATCATTATCTCAGTGTGTTTTTTATCCTTCTGGTAGTTGTTCATTGTCTTAATTTAATTGGTGTTACATAGAATTTATTTTCTTTTCAAAAGAATAAAGATTTCATAATGATCATTTGATATCATAATACATTCTTATTCCTCCTGACTTTTTAGAGCATGGGATACCTACTTCTGTTGACTTCATAGGCTGTGATCCTGCTCATATGGTGACCTCTTTCAACACTGGCAGCACAGTCATTTATGATTTAGAAACGTCACAATCATTATTGATGCTTTCATCACAGGTAGATTCTGGTAAGTTTGCTTGAATATGTTAGGGTTCTTCAATCAGTGATTTCCTACAACTTCTATCCTTTGTGTTAAAAAAGGAAATGGGAGAATGGGGGAAGGGGTATGTCTTTAGCTCACTGTTGTTGTTTAACAAAGAAGAACATTTAAGGAAAACCAACTAGTATAAAATGAGTATGTTTGAAATGTAGTCCTCCTGAATTCACTGGAAGGAGCTAGAATGTAGAAGTGTTTTTATCATATCTTTGAGGCCAAGCTTGGTTACTATAGTTGGTCAGAATTTAGCTTTTTTAATATGCTTTTCCACTTATATTAAAGTTATTGTATATATTTTTTCCTGGTTCTGCTTGTTTCATTATACTCATTCACTTCCTACCAGTTTTATCTCATCTTTAAATTTGTTATATTTGTTTCTTGTGATGTTACAATATTTTATAGAGATTTTCAATTTCTTCCTACCATAAGTGTTTCTATGTGCTCAGTAGTGGAGCCACTGAATCAAAAGGTATAAATAAATATAGTGATTTTTCTGCATTGTTTGGCCCATTTCTCAGGTCTACAAAGAATATGTTATGTACTCTTCTCCTCTCCCTCTCATCTCCCCTTCCCCCAGACAGTTATTGAGTGTCAATTCAACACCTGCCATTCAATAGGTATAAACTCTAATTTGGGAATCATTTTTCTAGTCTAGAAATTTGAAGCAATCTTTTCATATAGTTGTTTTTATGTTGATACTTTGAAAATGATTTATAGTTTTTCACCATTTCTTTAATGAGGAATGGCTCTCTTTAAGAGTAAGTCTTCTAGAATTTGTTTTGTTTCATCAGCTTAGATTTTTTTCCTGAAGTTTTCATTATAAATAGATAAGGTTCAAAGATCAAAAACTAAGTTGGTATTAACTTTTCTCTAACTTAATTCTGAATTCTTCATTCTGTGCTCAAAAATTTATCATTAGCAATTTATTAGATACAAAGTATTTTCTTTCTTTTGTATACAAAGAGTTTTTCTACCTCAAATGAGGTAGATGGCGATGCAAATATGCTCATTTCCAGGTGAGGAAACTGAGACTAACAGGTGTCAAGTCACTTGTTAAAAAAGCTAGCGTCAGATCCAAGACACAAACATGGATCTTCTGATGCAGACACCGACCTAGATTGAGTATTTTTTTGCACGTAAATATGTGACATAGTCCATTGTTGCAACTCTACTTAAAGTGTTAGTAAAACTTGTCAGAGTTAAGCCCCACTGTCTTAGTATTTAAGAACCTAGAGAGGGGCAGCTAGATGGTACAATGGATAGAGTACCAGCTCTGAAGTCAGGAGGACCTGAGTTCAAATGTGATCTCAGACATTTAACATTTCCTGGCTGTGTGACCTTGGGCAAGTCACTTAATTTGCCTCAGCCCCCCCCCCCCCCAAAAAAAAAAAAAGTCACCTCCATATCATATTGATACAATTGAGTAGAAGCTTTAAAGCCAGGAACAATACATTTTTTAAAAATCATATTACAATGCAAATTTTCCTATTAGTCCATGTCCTTGGACTCAACTATGACATATGTAGGGCTTCAGTGATAGATCTCATTGGATTAAAGTCTATTGTTACACATAGTGGGTTTTGTGTTTTTTTTTTTTTTTAAAGTTAAAAGATTTTATATTGTACTGAGATTTAGAGGCTAAGTGACTTGTCCAAACTAGTAAGACTTACTATATATAGCTAGTGACATTTTTTTCTGTAAAATAGGGATTATTTCTCCATTTACTTCTCGTGATTACCATGGGAGTGAAATGAAATGCTATATATGAAATACTTTGTAACTCTAAATTGCTATTTAATTTTAAAGTATTTTCTCCTCTTTCCTTGAATTTAATCTGGAATTGATAAAATTTTTCTAAAAATTGATAAAATTGAGGGGTTTTTTTTGTTTTGTTTTGTTTTTTGTTTGTTTGTTATGTTTTTTTGTTTTTTTTCTTTCCACAAGACTAATTTTTATTGTTTGGGTTTATTTAAAAAAAAAAATCTCTACTACATCACCTTTTTCTCAGGATGAACTTATATAGTTCTAATAAATTGTATAAAAAATTTAATCAGTAGTGAAATTACTATTGTCTCATGAAATTATATTTGTTACTGATAATATATCCTGAGCTTGAACATAGAAAAATACATCAATATACATACTAGGTAATCTTAAATTAACTTCCCACGTATAATGAGTAGCAAAAGGGAACCCTAAATAACATCTTCAGACTTTGGTGTATAAGTCTTTTTATTAAGTAGTGATCTTAACTTACTATTGACTCCCAATAGTTTAGTCTATATGAGGGATTGTAATTTATGATAAGTACAAGATGCAGCGGTAAAGAAAACTAAGTAATTCATTGGTCATGCTTTTTCTTTTCCATCCAGGTTTACAATCAAATAATCATATTAACAGGGTAGTAAGCCATCCCACACTCCCTGTTACTATTACTGCTCATGAAGATAGACACATCAAGTTTTTTGACAATAAAACGGGTAAGAAAACTGGTCTTGCTATTTTTATTATGAGAATATTATTGCTTTTATTTTGCCTTATTTCTACTGGAATTATTAATTTTCAGATTATGTTATTAAGTAACTTTTTATAATGTGTTATTCTCTAGATTTTATATAGTAGCTTTTTTATATGGAGTCTTTGTTTTCTTCAAAATAGCTTAAGTCATTTTGATTTTTTTCTGGCTAAAAGTAGGGAAGTTGATGATACGCAATACATGTTAGTTTTAGAACCTTGGGGTACTAGATCTATAAAGCATTCTCTTGAAATTAGGAAAAAATAGGCCAAATTAATGGAAATTATAATATTTTAGTCTTTAAAAAAGTCTTTAGCTTAATTCTTCATTAACTTCACATAACTACAATAATGACTGGTAGCTTTTAATAAAAGTAACATTCTTTATCAAGAAATGATTATTACTTAAATTTTACAGTTATATTCCTATAATTTTTTATTTCCTTATTAGGCTTTCAGAGTAAATATATGTGTTAAGACTTGATCAGAAAAACTCATTCATTCCTGGTTATCCTGCTAATTAAGTGTATCCTGCTTTACTTGAAAAGTAATAGTAATCAAGCATATTTGTGTGGTGCTTATTCCTATACTTTATATTTCATATTAGGTTTGAAGCATTATACAAATATGCTTATTTATATCTTAAACACTTGATATGTGTGTATGTACATGTGTGTGCGTATGCACATGTGCGTGCGCGCGCGCACACACACACACACACACACACACACACACACACACACACACACACACACACAGTAGTGCAAGGAGGCCTTACTTTATTAGGAGCAGCCCTAACATTTCTAGTTATAAAAATAGTGTTGGTATAGGAAAATGTATGTGATTTGCAGTGCTTGCTACTTCCTGACTTTGGTGGAGTGACAAGTCATAGTAAAGGGTTCCCCATTTAGAAGAGTATTTTGTTTTATTGTACCATCTGGGGTGTGTTTTTTTTTTTTTTTTTTTTTTTTTTTTTTTAATTTCTCTTTAATCTTAAACATTTAATTCTAAATTGTTTTTTGTATTGGGTTGCTTTTTGCTGAGGCAATTGGGGTTAAGTGACTTGCTCAGGTTTATACAGGTAGGAAGTGTCTGAGGTCGGATTTGAACTCTGGTACTCCTGACTTCAAGGCTAGCACTTTATACACTGCACCATTTAGCTGTCCCTATTAGGTTGCTTTTTACAGTATCTTCATTTAATGCCTAAGACAAATTCAGAGTAATTTTTAGGCTGAGCATTCTTTAGCTTATTATTCATGAACTTGTTTTTGTCTATTTTTATTTCAGTAGGTTTGGTTTACTTGTCAATTTGGTGGTAGACGGTGTAGGTTTATATATGTTTTCATTTTTGCATTAAAAACATTCTGAAAGTGGGTTCTTAGACTTTATCTGACTTCGGGCCTGGATTCATGGCACAGCATTGTGGCCTTGCCTTTATTTATTCTTGCAGTATGAAAAATTTGACGTCTCAGAAGAATAATGAACTTGATTAGTTTTGAATTTATATAGGAAGATTTACCCATGCTTGTTTTAGCAATCTGTTTAAATGTTGTTACACTTCTGCAAACAGTATTCTTTAGTTCTTTATGTAATTTTATGTAGAATCTAGTGATACGGTTTTCTTGTCAGTGTAGTTTCAGTGTCTAACACCATTTTGCATATTGGTTATTTGAGGCTACTTACTAAAAATCCATTTTGGAATTTTGCTCTTAAGTGAATTGTTGCTATTAACATGTTAAAGGTAAGTGTAAACCCCCCCAACAAATGTAGTTAATTCAGTAACGTTCTTTATTGTATTTCATATAGGTAAAATGATCCATTCTATGGTTGCTCATTTGGATGCCGTTACAAGTCTAGCAGTAGATCCTAATGGCATCTATCTGATGTCTGGAAGTAAGTCTTAATGTAATTCATGATGTCTGAGTGGTTATGCTAATTGTGGTTCTGTTGCAAGATTTAATTAATTGTGACCTTCTTCCACAGGTCATGACTGTTCCATTAGGTTGTGGAATTTAGACAGCAAGACATGTGTACAAGAAATAACAGCTCATAGGAAGAAGTTGGATGAATCCATTTATGATGTAGCTTTCCATCCATCAAAAGCATATATTGCCAGTGCAGGAGCTGATGCCCTTGCCAAAGTATTTGTGTGACACAAAAAAAATACCTGCAACATAATAGCAGGTCTTCTTGGACAGAAAGAGGGAATGCATCACTGCCATCAATGAGGTTACTGATAAGACACTACGTATGATCTGCCTAAGCAAAGGCTATTTTGGGGCAGGTTTAAATTGGTGAAAATCACCACATCTTGAATAATGTCAGGCTCATTCATTTAACTGTAATTACTGTATTTTGTGGGGGCAAAAAAGGAAACCAGTATTTGTAGCCTTTACTGGATATGAACTGAGCATATGTCTGTTCATTACATGTCTAAGCCAACGTGTGGAGTCTGATCTTAGAAAAAGACTTATTTTGGACTCTGTGTGCTGCCTTAGGGTTAGGATGTGGTGCTCTTGTGGGGGGGAAGTGAGCTCCAAGAGTAGCTTTCTTTTCATCTCTTAGTGATCTTCTCTGTTTATCAGTTGAATGCCACAGATTCCCTTTTAAATTTATTTTGCTTTAAAAAAAAAAAAAAAGGAAATTTAACTTAAAAATATTTTAGCATTAGTTGCACAAAATGTTTGGATAAAATTCTAGTTTTTATAAGTCTTTTTATATATTTAGCCTGTCACAACAGTGCTCAAGATTGTATTGATGATGTTTTTCTGCATTATAGAACCCTAAAACACAGAGATCTCACTGACCCGCTGCCGTGTAACCACTCTTCCCTTCTTTTGCCTAATACAGCTCAGCCAAGTCCTTCCTTAAGGATGCTAATTCATCATCATCATCATCATCATCACATAACTGTCTTCATAAATAAAAGACTGTAAAGAAAGATGTGTTAAAATAAAACACTGGGGCTTACTACCCCCAATGAACTCTTTAAAATTAAAAAAAAAACCACAAAAATAAAAAAACTAATCTTGGCATCCTATCACTATGTGATATTTTGTACATCTTACTGTATTTACAAGTTTATTTATCAAGGATTACCCATCTTACTCTAATGGCCTATTGTTATTTATTTCACTTTTTGTTGGTCTTTATATCATTTATGTATGTGCTAAAGGGCCCTGTATATCTATTATGGCATTCTTTGAACAGTCTAAAATAGACTAAAAATGGATAATTTCATAGTTTAATTTGCAAACCAACTTATTTTTCTCCCGTTACATATCTCAGTTTACCACGATTCCAGAAAAGCTATCTTGTTTAAAAAATATTTGGAGTGAAAATGTTATATTTGCATTACAAATAGGACACAAAAGTAGTTGAATCAGGATTCAGAAAATCTGCTGTGTTTGGACTAGTTATCCCTGTTTTTATTTTTTCAGATGTGCTTAATTTTACGGTGTAACTAAAGATTTTGTTTGTGTAATGCATGATTAAGACAATAAAGTATTTTTTCTAGTCTTCCACAAAACTTTTCTGATCAGTTTGCGAGTTTTGATGAGTTTTGTAAGGTTTTTGTTTTACAAACTATGAATCAGCAAATTTTTAAGATTGTACCACATAGCAAAGTACAGCTGTTGAAAAATAATGTACATAAAATGCATATAATAAATATTAAATGGTGTACCTGTATGTTACTGTTGGCCACATTATTTTGTGTTGAAATGCAATAAAGTATACTACTTTATTCTTAGTCGCTGAACTAGAGAATTTTCTAGATTCCATACTTTGTATGCTACTTAACTAGCATTTATCTTAATTTTATGCTAATTAGTGTTTTGAAAATATTCTTTAGCAATTCACTTGGCACCAGTTTTTTGGTTTTGATGTTAGTTTTAAGAATAATTTTTCAAGAGTTTCATTTAAGATTGATTTTTCTCTTGCATATTCTGAAATTGAACTTTGGTAATTTGTGCTTACTTCAAATTTTCAAGGGAAGAGGTTAAGTTTCTTATATATATAATGATAATTCAAGAAACTTAACCTCTTCCCTTTTCCCATTTCCTTCTCCCTGCCTCATCCCCCCATTTAAATTCAGTTTGTCCTAATCTAGACGGAGAAATCATTAAAACTAAGATTAAATTTTTAGACAATCTGCAATCTATGATTTTGTTTTTCAGTCATTTAGATCACCAAAATTATTTTCCCATGAAAATAATGTTTTAAATGATATTTAATTCCTCAGGCAGCTGGCCTGGAGTTAGGAAGGCTTATATTCTTGAGTTCAAATTTGACCCCAGATACTTCTTTGCATCACTCTGGACAAGTGTCCTCACCTGTAAAGTGACCTGGAGAAGAAAATGACAAAACATTCTAGAATTTTTGCTGAGAAAACCCCAGATTAGGTCACAAAGAATTGGGCACAACTGAATTGACTGCACACCCTTAATTTCCCAGCCTAATTCTTTAAAAAGCTTATAATATAGCCAAAACTAGTAATAGTGCTATGAAACAACATTCCTGTCTACAATGTTTCTCTGAGCAGACAATTTAGGATTACATAGTGGTGCATCAGGTGCCAACACAAGCCTATCTTTGGCATGCATAGTTGGACTCTCGCCTGTCTCATTGTCCATGAAAGCCTTTTCCTTTGATTGCTGCTACCACCACTTTCTACCAAAGATTTCTTCCTAGCTTAATAACAAATGCTACTTCAGCTTTTCCCACATTTCTCCTGGTTCTCAAAAGCAAGGGTTCAAAGGGGGCTTGTCAACCATTTTTTATTGCATAGAGTAACAAGTAGATCCCTTGTATTGCTCCTTGCCATAACTGGCTGGAACAACTTTTTTACCCTTAAGTTAGGGTAGGGGTAGCTAAGAACCGCTACCAAAAAAAGGTATTCTTAAAAATGGTGTCATGTATCATGATTCATCCTGCTCAATGACAGAAACAATTACCTTTTTTTTTTCTTAAGGAAATAAATGTAAGATACATGAAATAATATAAGGATCATATTTCACCCAAGATAATAGTCAGAATTTTAAAAGTTATGTATGGAAATATGCATCAGAAAGCCACTACAGAGCACTTTGAGAGAAAGGCAGCCTGGGACTATTGTATCTAGAGCTGCTATAATTTTAAGCATTTTTATGTTATACATGGCAATCTGGTGTGACACCTTCAGACTCTTCAAGAGTCATGTTTTTACATGCGTAATATGAAATAAATATAATTACAAAGAAAAGTTATGTTGAAACTATAGTTGGGAAAACTGATCACACAATTCATATTCCAGGTTCTATTAAATATTGCATAAATTACATTTCAAGATATTTACAATAGCAGCAAGGTGATAGGAATATAGGTATTGTGCAGAACTAATACCATTCCATCATTGAAAGAAATCTTGGTTTTCAGTTAAGTTAGTGAAAGTAAAAGTCCTTTTTTTTTTTCCCTTTACAATTTCACTCCCCCCCCCCCCCCAGGCAATTGGGGTTACGTGACTTGCCCAGGGTCACACAGCCAGGAAGTGTTGGCCACATTTGAACTCAGGTGCTCCTACCTTCAGGGCTGTGCTCTATTCACTGCACCACTTTGCTGCCCCTACCCTGAGAATTCTTAACCTGGTTTTTGGAGTCAAGAATACTTGGGTTCAAGTTGTGATATGTATTGATTACTGTGAGACCATGGACAAGTCATTTTTTACTTAAGACTTCAGGACAAGGCAACTTAGTGTTCAGCTGAGTTGATTTATAGTTGTATAAATGGTCCACCATGATGAAATAACTGGTCAGGGACCAAATAAAAGAAGAGGTTATCTTGGGTTCCAAGTGAGGGAAAAACCCATATTTAATACAATTTTAAAAATTGTCCCACTCACATTGCCTATGTTAAGCTCCATGTTTGTTTTTTTAAAAAAATACTTCAGGTCTTTCCTCTTTTCTGTTTACAGTAATACTTTTAATTATTCTAGAAGATTTGGTGGGTGGATTTGTTCTGTTTTGTTTTGGTCATAACTGATTAGATAATGAAATCCTCTTCTATTTCACTTAAGGTTTCCAATTTAAAAGTGGATCAGGTAGTACAGTATATGTCTAGGTCTGGGGGAGCTGAAGGGTGGAGGAAAAGTCTCTGGTCTTAAGAATTGTGTTAATGGGTCACAGTTGGTGGAGGGAGGGAAGGAAGTTTAAACTTTTGTTTGTTCCTTTTTCTTGGTAAGAGAGGGAACTTTGTAAATGTCTATGTGAAAATAATTGGTAATACTAATTACAAAACATTTTCTTACTGAAGCAGGACTTCTGAGGTCACCCATTCATAGTCTGTTAGCCTATTCCATGTTATTGAATGCACTTAAAAATAATGGACATTTTTCAGTAATTTCAGACTTTCTACCAGTTTATCTCAAGTAGTAACCCATTTTTTTCCTTACCCCCCACTTCCCTTTTGAATCATTGAAATAATTACATCCCATAAATAAGATTGAAATGTTAGGCAGCTTAGAATAGTACAGATAATAAAAGTGTTGTTTTGTTTTTTTTTTTATTGTTCAAAACGTCCAAACTGCAATCCAAATATCCCCGTAGTTTCATTCTAAGTTATTTGCAGTGTGTATTATCTTCAAGCAAAATGTTTTCAATGTAAGATGAATTTAAATCTTGCTTGTCTTTTTTTTTTTTTTTTTTAAGAGATTCTTATAGTACTAGCCAATTTTATCTATACATGTAAAAAAATTACGGTTATAAATAGAAAAATACAAGGCACTCCCCCCACGTTCAATCTTATAAGTTGGAAGTCATAAGTTATTACAAAAATACACTACATAAAGCCTGATAAATGATTCCCTTCATGCCATTCATAAGTCCTTAGTTTTATAGCCAGTGAACACATACAGACATGAATAAAATACCAAGAAAATCTTGAGTGCATAAAGTCATAGAAACATCTACAGATGAGCAGAATATAATTGGATCAAAGTACTATTTTATCGATCATGACATCAGCTATTTTGTTAAGCTCTGAAAAACTAACGAGCTACTTCTATAACTAGATAGGTTCCAATGTGTCCTTTACATTTCTCATGTTTATCAATTTTTTTTTCTTTCCTTTTAGAGAAGCTATCATGCTTTCAGACCAATTAACAGTTACCTTTTATTTATAAGTTGTGTCAATGTTATGTCAATTATCATTAAATGATTGGTTATCTTCCCTAATCAAGATTATAAGAGCATTTTTGCAAATAAGAAATGTAGTGCTTCCAAATACTATCTTGGATCTTATGTTGTCAAAGCCATGAATGTAAAATGTATAGCGAATATGTTCAATTAAGTTGTTGGAAATTGTTTGAAAGGTACTGACATCTTTAATGTTTTTGTATTAGATCCAAGTATTTTGTGTATTAAAACATCAGAGCATAAGCACTAAGAGATCTTTATAGCATTTCTTTCTGTGAAAATGCCACCTTTACTGTTGTGATTCCAAGAAATCTCTACAAATGCCTCTAATTATATCAGTAGCTATCTGTTCTAATCCTGAGAATTCTCTTGTGAAGAAGGCATGGGTTTCCTTTGGTTCCGAAGCCATATCTTTCAGATCATCCAAAGGTGCCCAAGCCACACCAATAGAGTAGACGGTGATACCTACAAGGGAAATAATTCAGAATGAATTTAAATGATAGATTCAATTTACTGCATAAAGTATAAAACTTAGTTCCACATTTTGTATTCAAACACAGTTGCATTAGGTTAAATGAGGGCCAGATTCTGTCACCTTAGTCTTCTCTGTTCATACTTCTTGCTAGGAATAGACTGTTATACTTCTGTCATTCCCTTATCCTTCTACCTTCTGTGAACGAAAAATATACTCACCTCTTATACAGACATAAAAGTAAAATGGGACATTGTAGCAAGAAAGTCATGGTAGGTTCTTCAAGGCTATGGCAATAGAGTATATGGTACAGGGGAAAGTAATATTGCTCTGGGGTCAAAGGACCAGGATTCATATTTTTCCTTAAAAGTCAAGAAGTTTTCATGACTTCAGGTCTGGGATTCTATCCAGGCTATGAACACTTAAAGAGAAATGGTGATCATCATTAATTGCCTATGATTTCATTAAATCAAAAGAAAAAAAAAGAGGAAAAAAACCATAACCAACTAAACTCTTAGTTACTGATCAAAAAAAAAAAAAAAAAGATGAATCTATTAATCTCTCAGAAAACTTCCTTAGCCCTAAATAAGTTTGAAAATGCAATTTTTCTTGGGTCTCTAGAAACACTTCACCTTTTCTCATGCAGTAGTTGTATTTATATAATTCCCAAACTTATAAATAATCTTTCAGATTCTTAGCATGTTAGTTCCTTTTTTTCTACATAATATTGATTCTCCTAAAAGATTTCTCTAAGGGAAGTATCAAAATGGGTCCTAGTTATTTACCCCCATGGTTTCAACTTCACCAGAAAAGTCACTATAGTTCTTCAAGATTAGGAATTTGCCAAGTAATTGAGTAAAAATAAGCACAGATAGCATGACAAATACTACTGAAAATAATTTCCGATGGTATTGCAAATTCTCTACTCTTTTCTCTTGATGTTCACTCCATTTGGCCCTACCTGTTGTTCTAAAACATTGCTTAGACTTCTGGCTAAAATAATTGCTGAGTTTCTGGTCCTAGAATCTCATCTAGTTTCAAGGGTTTTTTGGAGTCATACTTCTAAAACATACAGAGGATGTATCATACATACAGAGGAAAAATAGTCAAGACTGTTCCAACAGAGCCTCAATGAAGATAAAATATAGGAAGAAATTTGAATATTCAGAAATATGGCAGATAAGTTAAAATGAACATATGCAAAGCAAATTTCTTTATAATCCATGATAGTTTGTAATCAAGAAGTATATTCTAGGAAGAAAGGTAAAAAATCCCTTGAGTATTTCCTGATTATATGTTCCTGAAGTATCACTAATAAGGACTCGGTATAGAGTGAAAAAATGATTCAAATTGAATCTACATAAAATAAGTTGGCAAAGTTAATGCCAAGAAGACTACTGTTCTGTTCTCTTATTTCAGAGATAGGATACTGGAATGATTAGACTGAATCTGACCCAGTATAGAAAACATAGAATCTATAGATTTGGCACTGCATGAGACTTTACAAGACATCTAGTGGAACTTCTTCCTCAACTTTTTTTTTTTTTTTTTTTTTTTTTTAAGCTGATGAGAAAACGGGCTTGAAGAGTGAAGTAACTGGCCCAAAGTCACACAAATAGTATGTATCAGAAGAATTTCAACCCAGATGTACCTAAAATCAACACTTCACTACATCAAGCCATTTGTCTAAGAAAAAAAAATTAATTTCTGAAGAGAGTAGTAGTATTCTCCTTTAAAGAATATGAAAATATGAAGAAATAATTGCTACACTAAATGAATGATTATACTATGTGATAAAATAACGTTGCTCATTAATTCTAATAACAGTACTTGCAAATGAACTCTTCAGTTTTCTCCCAAATCTTACTCAGGGCAATGTAGGGGCAAAAACATTACCTGCTTTATGAGCAGCAGCTGCAGGGGCTCGGACATCATCATAGGACTGCCCATCAGTTACAATTACAAGGAAGTTTTTATTGGGTCCGTCCCTCATGGGGCCAAATACATTTCTCACAGTGAAAGAAATGGCATCCCCTGTGGCTGTCCCGCCACTCATGTAGCGGATGTTCCGAATAACCGCCAGCACGTTCTCCTTGGTGGTGTAGTCGGTAAAACTGAACTCTGTGCGCTGATCATAGGTGAATTGTACCGCAGCGATCTTGGCGCCGATGTCCGAGATCTCAAAAGTCTTGGCTATGTTGGAGACAAACTCAAGCATGAGGCGGAAGTTACTGTCTCCTACGCTACTAGAGCCATCAATCAGGAAAGCAATGTTAACGGAGTTGTAGCAGGTCTTGCTGCACATCATCTGCTCGTGGGTGCAGAGCTTCTGGACCAGTGGCTTCACGTACTTGGTAGTGCCAAACCAGCTTGGAATGTGGTAAGAGAAGAAACCGTTATTCCGACAGACGGCCTGGCGTGGTGGAACAGAACACACGAGAGAAACCCTTAGGGAAATTCCAGAATTGGCTACTACTTCTCACACACACACAAAAAAAGAGAGGATCTCCTTATGGAAAAACACCATACATCTGTGCTCTCATTATAAATGTTCAAAAACTCAAATGGACATGAAAATCCTATTTCCCCAGAGCAGTGTTTGAAGTTCCAGCATAATGTCATTAACCTAAACCCACAGGACACCTCATCCCTCTCCCAACTACCTTACCTTGTCCACAAAGCCGACATCTTGAACCATCCCCAGTTCTTCAGGAATGGGTTTGGCCACAGAGACAATGAATACATTAACCCCAAATTCTCTGGCCACAATGCCAGCTTCCTCTATGTCATCTGAGGGCCAGCCATCAATGAAGACCACCACCACCTTTGGAATGCCTTTTCTCACTCCACTGTCTGCTGAGAAGAATTTCTGGGCTGTGTGCTTTAAGGCTTTCCCTAGGATTGAAAGGGAAAAGCATACTGAAGCAGTCTTTACCACTGCAGGAACGGATTTTCCAATTACCTACAGACACCCACTCAGTGGCAATTTGAGGTTTTAAATTGAGGATACCTTCTCTCCCTCCTGTTTCTTTGATTGTAAAGAACTGATTGATGGAAAAATTTTAATAATTTCTGGAAGACTGCTTACTAGTCAATTTAATTTAAAATTCACTAAGTGCCATCTTATATATACTATATATATGTGTGTACATGTGCATACATGAGTACCCATGTTATAAATATATGTATGTATATATGCATGTGTATATAATTTTTGTTTTTTTAGACAAGGACAATAATCTTTGCATGGGTAAAGTTCTTGCATTCTGTGATTCTCTATAAAAATCTACATTATTCCTATACTAATTCTTATGAACCTTCTTTTAAAATAATTTTCATAAGAATTTAAGTTGGGAATTATAAAGACACAAGTAGGCCCCTACCCCCACTGGAAATCTTTTGTGCCCTAATTAGCAAATGACTAGTTATGCTAAAGTGTTCAGTAACAGTGGAAATCTGTAATGGCAGCTAACTCAAACCCTGGCAAATGTCTTTTGGAGCAAATCCCAACCCCCCTTAATTCTTTTAATTATTTCCTATTTATCTTACACATATCTTGCTTTGTGTTTATTTGTTTTCATAAAGTTTTCCCCATTAGATTGTAAACTCCATTATGGCAGGGTCTATCTATTGCTTCTTTTTCTGTTTCCAGAATTTAGCATAGGTGCCTGGGCCTTGGTAAGTACTTAATAAATATTTGTTTTTTTATTGATTAACTTGTATAGATATAATTACATACTGTTCTTTCAGATATGAAGAAAGACAAATAACAGGAATATTCAGTGGTCATTGCTCCACTGTGCCGATATAATAAAAATGACAATGCCATCAATAATGTACAAAATTAGTGCTATACTGATTATTAAACTTGGTTCCTTTTCTTTCTTCTGTACACTAAAGATACCTATATGTGACATGTAACTTAGCTATTGTAAATGACTTATAAGTATTCTAAAGGGGAATAAAGCCTCCAAAGTTACAGGATTCTTTTTTTTAACCCAAAAATATTTTGCAACAGTGTCACAAATTGAGAAATGATTTTCCACTATTAGCTATCACCAAGTCCTATAACTTTAGGTCTACTTACCTGTATTGGAATTGCCTCCTCTGAAACCCACCTCCTTTATTGCAAACAAAACATCTTTGGCTGAGGTAAAGTTCTTCAGAAAAAATTCAATTTTAGGATGTTCACTAGGAGGAAAACAAAACAAGTTATTCCCAACACAATGAATAAAAATAAATTCTGAATTTCCCTAATAATAGCATTTATATAATGTTTTAAAGTTTCTAAAGTCCCTACATGATGTTATTTCATTTGATCCTTTCAATAATCCAGAGAGTTAGCTGCTACCATTATCCCCCTTTTACAAGTGAGGATACTAAGGGCTAAGACTGAATAAGTGATTTGCTTAGAGTCACATAGAGAGTAAGTATCATAAAGTAGAATTCAAACTCATCTTCCTGCTTGTAGGCCCAAAGCTCTATCCACTATAACTTACTTTACTGTAACATTAGGCAACATTTCAATTTCCACAGAATAGTGGGTACAAGGATACAGAAACCTTGGTGCTCATTACTAAAGACAAGAATGTTAGTAACTAAGCAGTTAAGGTTTCTGAGCCCAGAACTCCAGAGTAAGGTAAATACAGTGACAGCCCAAAGTTTTCAACAGAGGAAAACAAAAATCCTTGTAATAGAGTTTTAGTAAATTGAAGGTTTTATTCTTATTTTTAAAAATATAGACAGATCTTCCATTCTTAAATCTACATGTTACTTAGGTACCCATTAGGGATTCTGCATTGCTAATTGAGGGTTACAAGCGGTTCATTTTCCTTTTATAAGTATTCTCTCAATTGTGTGTGTGTGTGTGTGGGGGGGGGGAATTAAGTTATTTGATAGTGTTAAAACCATGTTAAAATACCAATACTTAAGGATCTGTGATTTGGGAGTGGGAACTTCCTCCACCTAGATGAACTAACTATAACTTAGTAAAATAAATCTTAGAGAGTTGTGTGAGGTTTAGAGATTTAAATGACATCCTCAGTCATATAAACAGTGAAGTGTCAGAGACAACATTTGAACCCAGGTGTCCCTCACCTCAGATAACAGCACAGTATTCACTAGCCTCTACAAATTAATTGTATTCAGATTGCCTGGATTACTATTGTAGTATATTATTTTGCTATTGTGTTTTTCCTTGCAAAAGTGGCTTGTTACAGTCATGAGTTATGTAGGACAAAAAAAAAATAGTAAGAACTTATTGAACATTTTTTCTTTTTAGCATTTATCATACTTTGTATACAATAGTATATCCAAAATATATTTGGTGAATATTATGCATTTGTTTTAATCCAGCAGCAGCTGGAGGACTGATTTGCTTTTAAACTGGAATAAGGATGTCCCTGGGGCAGCTTAGTGGTACAGTGGGTAGAGCACCAGTAGTAAAGTCAGGAAGACTCATTTCCCTGAGTTTAAATCTAACCTCAGATAGTTACTAGTTATATAATTCTTGGGAAGTCACTTAACCCTATTTGCCTCAGTTTCCTCATCTGTAAAGTGAACTGAAGAAGGAAATGGCAAACCTTACTTCAGTATCTTTGCCAAGAAAACCCCAAATGGAGTCACAAAGAATCAGACACAACTGAAAAATGACCATCATAAGCATAACATTTCAATATAGAAAGAATGAGAGGCTTACTTAAGAAACTGAATTTCTGTGAAGTATAGTTTATTTGCTGTACACTTTTAAGGCATTAATGATTGGTAGAGAAGTGCCACAAACATTTAGCTTCCCAGTTCTATTGCTGACAAAAATTTAATCATTTAACACTTAAAGGTTAATGCCATGAATTGGAGCTTAGCTCTTTTTAAACTCAAAATTATAATAATCTCTGTAAAAGCTGACATACTCATGCATTCCCACCCCCAGACTGTGGGCAATGGTGGCCTATATCAGCTTTCTCACTTTCAGATGGACTTCATCCAAGCAGTAGGTTGAGTGGTTGCCATAGTAACAGAGGTGTTTTTCTACTTGAAATTCATGATTAAATTGGTGTCGGGGGACTCTGGGGAGGATAAGGAGCAAGATCTGTGCTTCTGGTTTATGAATTAAAAGTTTTTAATGTAAAATCTAAGCTGAACAGTATGAACACTAAATTGAAAGATAAAGGTAATTTGCATTTTAGAGTGAAGACTCTAATTAATTCACCAGTGACCAAATGAGGAGACATAAATAGGAGTCAAATCTAGAAGCCTAATCTCTAATCTCTTAAATTTGCTATGCATTTCAAAGATTAATCAAATTTATAAATTTTACAATTGGCCTAGCTCTCAGAGGTGTCTCAGTTATGATGGCCAAATCTGAAGTTGGTACTCAGAGGAGTTTAAATTCATTCACTAGCATATGGAACTTCCTAATCTCAAATTCAGCACTTAGAAAATTAAAAATATTTATTATTTTTATTTATCTTTGTATTTATCTGTTGATTTGAAAAGGCATAGATATCTGTTCTAGTATTTCATTGTAGCATGAAAGTCATGGTAGATTGTTCAAAGATATAGCAATGGAGTATGTGGTATAGGGGAAAGCATAATAGTTCTGGGGTCAGAAGATCAGGATTCTTATTCTTCCTCTGTCACTTATTATCTGAGTGATCTTGGGCAGGTCATCTCAATTTCTCTGGGCCCCAGTTTACTCATCTGACAAATGAAAGCTTTTCACTATTGTTGTTCAGTTTTTTCAGTCATGTCTAACTCTTTGTGATCCCATTTGGAATTTTCTTGACAAAAATACTGGAATGGTCTGCCATTTTCTACAGCCCTTTTTTACAGATGAGGAAATTGAGGCAAAAACAGGGCTCAAGTAACTTGCCCAGGGCCCTCTTTAAACTCAAGAAGATGAGTTTTTCATGAATCCAGATCCAGAACTCTATCAAGAAAAATGGTGATGATTCCCTATGATTTAATCAAGAACAAATCATAGCTTACATACATACATCTCTTTTATAACAAGGTTACTATTGATCACAGAAATTACTTAGATATAGTATGCTTAGATTTTACCAGAGCATTTCACAGAATCACAAGAAGGGACCTTTAAGGCCATCTAATATAAGCAAAACCTAACTGACATACCCCAGTGGTCACTAATCTTTGGATTAGAGATTTAGAGCCAGAAGAGACTACAGATGCTATCCAATCCAACCTTTTATAGATAAGGAAACTGAGGTACAAAAGATCAAATATTAATTGGAACACAGAGTTGTTTATGTTCTTTCCACTGTGTCATACTGCCTCTCTATTTACCTGAGGACCTCTACAAAGAGGGAATGAACCTACTTCCAGCGCAGCCCTTATACTTTGGGAGTGATAAATTTTTAAAATAATTTTTTTGGGGGGCAGCTAGGTGGCGAAGTGGATAGAGCACAGCCTTGAATTCAGGAGGACCCGAGTTCAAATGTGGTCTCAGACACTTAATACTTCCTAGCTGTGTGACCCTGGGCAAGTCACTTAACTCAGAAAAAAAGAAAATAATAATAATAATAATATTTTTTCTTATCTCAAGCCTAAAATTGCTTTTTTTTTTAACAGCATCTATCCATTACTTCCAATTAGAACCAAGAAGCAAACATATTTCCTTTACCATAGGAAAACCCTTCAATTCTCAGAAGTAGGTATCATGTCTTCCTCTTTCTCCCTGCCAAGTATTTTCTTCCTTGATCCTCTTAATAATCTTCATGAACCCAAGACCCTTCACCATTCTAGTTATATTTCTTTTATCCAGCTCATTAATGTTCATTCTAACCTATGGAAACATAATATTCCAGATATACTTTAACTGATCTGAATATATCTGTACTTTAACTCTAGATACATGCCTCTAAGACTGGAATGCAGCCTTAAGAGTTCATTAGCTTTTCCACTATTGTTTTTTACTAAGCTTACAATTCACTAAAACCATGAAGTCTGAGGTTCTCAGCCTTTTTTTTCCTGTGATTTATACCTCTCTGACAATCTGGTGAAGTCCAGTGTCCCTTTCTCAATAATCTTTTTGAACTCCCTCCAAAAAACTCCCAAAGGAAATATTTTATTTTGTTATTATTTTTAAAGACTGATTCTCCCTATCTTGCCCAGTTTGGAAGTATAAAAGCTTCTTATAGGCTAGATCTCACTACTAATCATGATGAGAACTTTCCTTAGGGGATTTGGTGGGTTCCTTTTAGAGTTCACCATATTGGTGCCAGATTTAGTGTACAAACCCAATTAGCATAGCTTGCTACAATTCAGAATTCCTAAACTCAACTAATTCACCAGCCTCAGCTTTCACACTAGCAGGGATTACAAGTGTGTGCTAATTATCAAGTATCTTTAAAACAAAACAAAACCCTCCAAAATCACAGTTCCCTGCTCTAGATCTTTTTCAGAAAAATTTTCATTTAGCCATATCTCTTCAATTTGACAAAATTTTTGTTACAGTATTTTTCACAGTATCCTTATAGATAATATGGAAAAACATGAATTAGAAAACTAGTATGGTAAATAGATGTGAATAAATTTGAATGACTGGACCTAAACAGAAAGAATTAAAAGAGCACTGTCACGCTTACAGGTCTCACTGAAATTACTAAAATAGCCTTTATTTATGTAGTTCAAAAATTTTTTAATCAATGATTTCAATGAAGTCATAAATGACAGGCTCATTGAATTTGTCACTTCTGTAAAGCCAATTTGCATAGTTAAGATATTAGATCACAGGTATGAGATTAAAAAAAAAAAAAAGATCTTGACTGGCCAGAATTATGGGAAGAATCTAATAGAATGAAATACAAAACAGGTAAGCATAATTAAAATTTTACACTTTTTAAAAATCAATGTCATTAGAATCTTTTCTAATTTAGGAGATAAATCATTTTTATAATTGAGCTTAATGATAACAGTTGAAAATCATATCTACATTTAACTACATGCAATTAGTTTTAGACAGATTTCTTTTTGCTAGAAATTTTTTTTTAATTAAAAAATTTTTTTTTATCCATTTTTTCCCCCCTGAGGCTGGGGTTAAGTGACTTGCCCAGGGTCACACAGCTAGGAAATGCTAAGTGTCTGAGATCAGATTTGAACTGGGGTGCTCCTGAATTCAAGACTAGTGCTCCATCCACTGCTTCACCTAGCTGCCCCACTGCTAGAAATTAAATATTCTTCTATTTGAATCTAATCAAGATGGACTAGGATTTTTGAGATATGAGAAAAAAATTTAGGACTCACAAGATTATAAGACTATAAGAACAAAACTATCTGAGAGTTGGGAAAGCGAATAAATGACATGTATCATTGTGAAGAAAGTGGACATTTTAAACAAACACATGTGTATACATACATACACATATATGTACATGTATGTTTGACACATGCATATATATGTATGCACACAGTGTCTAGCACACAAGAGATGCTTAATAAATGCTTGTTGACCCCAACTCTGGAAATTAATTTGAATTACTATGTAAAATCTTCTGTATTATTTATGTTTATGAATATGTATTATTCTGCCATATGTGCATATATCTATATATATGTATAACTCAGAATAGCACACACACACAAACAAATTGTATTCCCCCAATAGAGAGTAAACTCCTCAGACAGGTTGTTTTGTTTTTGTTATTGTATGCTTAGTATCTAGCATATCCTTATAGATAGGAGGAACTTCATGAATGTGGGTTGAATTTATTTGGCACTCCTACCATTAATTCTCATGGTATTTGGGGATTTGCATTGTTCATGATATACTTACCATAGACACAATCTATGGTTTCTAATTCTGAGAGGTCATTTGCTCTATCAATCAAATCTCCTGATATTTTAGAATATAGGTACCTGGCTTGAACAAGTCCCACATGTGGTCCTTCTGTTCCAATCCCCAACATCAGAGCCACTTTTCCAACAAAATTCTTCTGTAGATTAAATCTGCGCTGTCCAATATTAAAGCTTCCATCAATCAGAAAAGCAATATCTGCCTTACAATCTGCAAAAAAGCAAAATAAATAAGTTTTCTCAACAGTTCTAGAAAGACAAGGACTAAGTCTGGAGGAAAGTAAAAGTCTTAGCTCATCTTACCTTTGTTTCCAGCCTTTTTGTCAGGTGTCTTCTTCTGTCGTTTTCCTGCAACACAGGAAGCACCCAGCACCATTACCAAAAGGAGGGAAGGAAGTTCCAAAGTGGAAAACAGAAGCAAGGAGAGGAGTCGATTTTAAGGGCCATCATTCTTAAACAGACTGATCTATCTCTCTGAATCACTGTCAGAGTTAGAAGTAGCCATATCTCCACCAAGAAATGAGAAGTCAGGAAGCAATATCTCTACCAAGGAAATTAGAAGTAAAGAGCCTAAGAGTATAGCATGCTGTATCTCAATCTATAGGTCATATAGACTTCCAGAGATGTTTAATCTCCTGCTAAGGCCAGTGAGGAGCCTTTGAAGTCAACAAGGTTGGAGGCCTTGTGAGGAGGGAGAAAAACAAAACAAAGAATTTCATTTTCACATCTCTGAGATTGTTTCCTCATCTGTAAAATGGAGAAGATAAAACTTGTACTATCTAAAAATAATATTATTATGTGAGTTTTTATTTATCATTGTTATGTCTCCTTTTATACTCTTGCGTTTCTTTGCTATGGCTTTAAATCTTTGAAAGCCTTAGGAATCAATTAATCCACAAGCATTTATTAAATTCCTAATATGTACTAGACCCTCTGCACAAAAAATGAAACAATCTTTGGTCTGAAGGACTACAAAAAATCTACTGAAAAATACAATATATACACAAATAGCAAATACAAAATAATTTTATGAACAATAACATCTGGGAAGGTGAAAATCTATATATCAACAAATGTATCAATATTAATTAACTAATTAACAATGATTAATTAATATAACTGAAGGAGGGAATTCCTTGGCTTCTTTTTTCTTCACCTAGGAGGAAAAATCAGAGAGGACTTGGTGAATGAAAGAATTTCACAATCATAGATTCAGAACTAAAAAGGATCTTAGAAGCTATTGAGTCCAACGCTTTAATTTTATAGGAAGAAATTGAGGTTCAGAGAGTGGCCACCTTAGGACGCATAGGTTATAAATGATAGAGGAAAGATTATAATTCATGTCTTAAAACTCTAAATGTGACTGTATCAGGAGCTCACAATGCATTTGTTTGTTCCACTGCATAAGATCAAGGAACAGTGATTAATGAATAGTGGAGAATAGTTGTTACCACAGTTCAGGTAGATAAAAGCAATCATAGGATGGATACATGGAAGAGAAAACTGTATGTGCCTTCTCATACTTATCACTTAAAGAAAGCAAAATTCAATATATTGATTTAATTGCTCTTATTTAACATTATCACAAAACAAAAAGCTGACTCATTCAGATTAATAAAATACACTTAAAATTTTTGGGGGGGCCAGGAACCTGAAAAAATAAATTCCATATTTCATACCTGCTGCTGGTGGACGTGCTGTGGACACTGCCCGTCCTGTAGCTTCTAGAGCTTCACTTTTGCCTTCTGTTAAAAAAAAAAAAATCATCAATTTTTTCCTATTGACCGCATCACCATCAGAGATTAAGGAATCTAGTTCAGGATTGAGAGTGAGTAGGAGACCAGCCCTGAGTAGGGTTGGTGAACCCTGAATGCTAATTGCCCAAGTGAACAGACTATGATCTTTCAGCTGTGAAAAGCCAAATCTGACTCTCATTGGACAAGAAGAGAACAAATCCCACTACTTTTCAACTCTACTGTTACTTATCTAGATGGTCTATATTTATCTTTATACTGGACCAGTCCTCTAATATGAGATGGAAAAAGTAGACAGATACAGAAATTTAAAAACAAAACAAAACTTTTTTTCTCTTTTCACATGTATTCTATCAGATTGAGCACTCGATCCCCAAAATCAAAGATCTGACATCATTGACTGACATCAATTGATGACTTCAGTCTTTGGGACAAGCAATATAACCAAAAATGCTTATTTAAAAAAGGTAGACAATGTTACTGCCTAGTGACACTTTTTTTTTCCCAAAGAAAAGGAATCTAGTTGCACCTACTGGACACTGTGAAAGATGAGGACCATCGGGTCAGGGTTTGAGACTGGATGCCATTGGAAGCTACTGAAGAATAGTTTTCCCGGCCAGGAAGACCATAGACGCGCACAGCCCCTCCTGAGCTGGTGATTACCCCCCTGAAACATCATAATGGGATGAACAGAATTAAAACTCTTTAAGATCATAGGACTATAGATTTAGGGAGGGAAGGAAACCCAGAGATCTACTCTAACCTTCTCATTTTATAATTAAGGAAACTGAGGTTCAGAGAAGTGAAATTGCCCACACCAATAAGAAGTGGAAGGAACCTGGATTTGATCCCAGATCCTCAGTTTACATATCCAGCACCAGATGATACTTCTCAAAAATTTTATAGTAGCTCTAGGGACTGGAGTGGGTTGTCTGTGTTGCAGTGCTCTGCTGTATTGAAGGCACATGGAATGGATGGAATGGAAAGAGATTTTGTCTTAGGATTCAGAAGCTCTGAGTTTCAGTCCTGAGCCTGATACTTATAAATCATGTATCCATAAGCAAATTACACAGCTTCTCCAGTCCAGAGTTTTTTTCATGTGTGAAACAGAGATAATAATACCTGTACTACCTGCTTTTTGAGAACATGCAGTATAAATTAGAGGTCTTGTAATCTGCAATTTTGATAGAAATCATGGCATAAAAAAGTTAGTGTTATTCATGAAAATCTCAGTTTAAGACCTGCCTCTGACACTTTCTAGTTAGGAGACCATGGGGAAGCAACTTAACTTTTGTGGGCCTCAATTTCCTCATCTGTAAAATTGGGAAAATAAGGCAGGCAAGATCTATTCCACAAAGCTCTTGTGATACTTAAATGAAATAACAAAGGTAAAGCTCTATGCAAATGTAGGCTACTATTTATTATGAGTCAAGGATCCATGTCACAGTAATTCAGACAAAGAAATCATCTAAAGATTTTATTAATCTTTCATTGGTTTGGTTTTGTAATTACAGCTGTTAAGAGTAGTAATAAAAAAAATTCTGGGAAAATATGCCCTCTTAACTTGTTGAGTGACAGGCATAAAATTAGGTAGGGGGGGGCACTACTTTCTTATTTTTTAGAGCTGCCATGTTAATGAAAATCTCAATGCAACTTTCCAAACTTTCCAAACCATCACTTGAACCAGAGGATTTTAGATTTCATTCAAAACAAATTAAAAGGACCAGAGTTCATTCTTCAGGTTACCAGTAGTGTAGGGAGCTGCAATTAAAGATGCTTCATAACTGAAGAGACCCCAAGAGGATATGACTCCATTTTTTTTTTCCAGGACAACCTTTCATGAGGATCTTCCTTCCTTCCTTCCTTCCTTCCTTCCTTCCTTCCTTCCTTCCTTCCTTCCTTCCTTCCTTCCTTCCTTCCTTCCTTCCTTCCTTCCTTCCTTCCTTCCTTCCTTCCTTCCTTCCTTCCTTCCTTCCTTCCTTCCTTCCTTCCTTCCTTCCTTCCTTCCTTCCTTCCTTCCTTCCTTTTCCTTCTCTTTCCCTTCCTTCCTTCCTTTCCCCCCTACCTCCTCTCTCTCCCTCTCTCCCTCCCTCCCTCCCCCCTTTCGCTCTCCCCTCCCCCCCAAGCCTCCCGTGACTATTTTATTCCCTCTAATGTTTTGAGATTATGAGATTATTAAGGAAAGTTTTAAAAGTTTCTCCTAAACTAAATTTTGCAAAATAATGATGTCAAACTGGAAGATGGATAAAGCAGACACTCCTACTCTGACATGATCACCAGGCTTACCTGTGAATGGCAGCTCCACAGATGCTTGAAAGAGAGGCATAGACTATGTTCCCAAAGACATAGAAATCTCGAAGAAGACACCCCCCTGGGCAAAGGACATCAGCTTTCTCCTTCCTGATATCAAGTCCTCTTGTAAAGCATGTGATAGCAATAGGAGCTGAAGAAAAAGAAGGGGATACAACCAGCCCCATGATTCTTTGTAGTAGCTATTTTTCTATTCTTTCTTTTTTTAAGTGCAGAAATATTTTGACTTTAGCCAATCTTGGTGTCTAAGAAAAGATAAGAGAAGGTACTACTCTGTGTCTTGTTTTGTTTTGTTTTGTCAATTTTGATGGATTAGGAATGTAGAGTATAGGATATGTCAGATGTTTTTAATAAGTTGACTAAATTTGCTGATTTTTTAAAAAACTCATTTTAATTTTGCTATAAGATAAATGAATTCTGGGAGATGGAAAGAGGAGGAGTTCTTTGAGAAATATAGGTGATGTAAAAATAAAAGACATTAATGGAATTGTTTTAAAGGGAATTTAGAGGAGAGGAGGAGGGATACTTTGGCAAATGTAGGGGTGTAAAAATATATCAATAAAAATGTTTGGGTTTTTCCAAATGAATATTTTGACATCTCTCTACTATATTTTAGACTTTTAGCAAGTTAAATAAATGTCTTCCCCAAACTGAATTTAGCCCCTACTTATAAGTCTCTTCTATTATAAAATTCTAATTTGTGTAGTTTTTCAGGGCTGGCTTAAAAATCATGTTGGACAGCTGTATTTGGGATGATTTAAGAACTTTGGTCTAAGATAAAGCAATATTAGTAATAATAATGATGATCTTTATTTTAATAAAAGTGAAAATTTTACATATCTCAATGCTACCTGCAAAGTAATTATGCATGGAAAATTATTTTTGAATGATTATATAATTAAATAATTATATATGTCTAGATAGTCTGAACGAGATATCAAATAGCTCTCTGGTTTAAGAATGCTATTTCTGTAGTTTAGTAGAATACATTATATAGATATTAAAACAAACAAACCAATCAACTCTATGTTTTTATGTAAGTCAAATAATAAATAAGATATTCTTCCCTAAAATGAAACAGAGAAGCATAATAAGATATAAAGATGGAGGGTTGGCTTTGAAATTTAGAAAAGGTAGCTAGTTTTAAGTTCTACTGCTGATACACACTTTCACTACAATCACAGAATAAGTCCCTTAACCTCTCAGTGCCCAGGCAATTTTCTAAGATCCATTTAAAATACAGATGAGTTGCTGATCCACACTGGCAAAGGAGTTTACAACTTAAGGCATCCGAGCCTCAGAGAGGCAGCTAGGGGGCACAGTGGAGACAATGCTGAAACTGGAAAAAAGTTGTAAATTCAAATATGACATCAGACACACAGTGTGACTCTGGACAAGACACTAGCCTTATCTGCTTCATTTTCCCCAAGTATAATGGGGATAATAACAGAACCTACATCCCAGGGTTATTGTGAGGATAGGATGAAATGATACTTGTAAACTACTTTGCATATAACAAAGTGCTATATAAATGTTAGTTATATTTACTTTGATTAAATCACAGATCTAGACCAAAAATATGAAACAAAACAATCATCCTCCACATTACATATAGTGAAAATAAAAATCTACATCAAAAAAGATATCCAAAATACAAGAACAACTTTTTAAATATGCTAAAATACAAATTGGAAAACCTATGTAAATATTAAATTCAGAATGGATGGTAGCAGATATTATCTTAAAAGCAATCAGCTGAGAAATTTTACAACAGATTGTGTGAAAAATCAGATAGAATTTTGTTCAAGTATCTAATGCATATGTTTATTAGAATCAATAAAGCTCAATTTAATACTCTACAGTCTTGAGCATTTTTTTTTCCCTGAGGCAGTTGGGATTAAGTGACTTGCCCGAAGTCACACAGCTAGGAAGTATTAAGTGTCTGAGATCAGATTTGAATTTAGGTCCTCCTGACTTCTGGACTGGTGCTCTATCCACTGTACCACCTAGCTGTCCCTGGTCTTGAGCATTCTTTGGAAAATCTACCAAGACCTATTATACCTGGAATAAGAAGTACAAGCTTTCCCATAAAGAGATTTAAGCAGGACTGACACCATTGTTTTAGCAGAGGTTCATATCAAATACTACTTTATTAGCTGGAGAAAATTTAATGTCCTTACAGAAGAAGAAGAATCCAATATTTTTAAACCTATTATCTCACTGGTATCTCTGAAATCATAGTGAAAATCATCACCTTTTGTATAGCAGATCAAAGTTTGACCAAAACCCCCTATCTCCCATTGTTATTTCTTTCCTCACTACTACCTCATTCATTGGCTGCCTATTTTCCCCTTCACAATACTTTTCTTTGGGGAAAACAACAACAACAACAAATAATAATAATAATACATTTTAAAACTGAATTCCATTTGTAAAATCCAGAAACAACAAAATTCCAAGCAAACCAAAAAACTTTCCAAATACACAAGTTTGGAAAAACTTCCTAGAATAAGAAATTGTCAAATTGTTGCACTTTAAAGGAGTTACCTATAGAGTTGCAGACAAATAAATGAAGCTTGATAAAAACTTTTGGCCCACCCGGCCCATACTCATGAAATACAAATGCTGCAGGTTCCCAAGAGAAAATATCATCTGGAACCCAGCCTGGGGCAGAGTTGAATACTGTTGGTCAGTCAGTGGATTCTGTAAGACTGCCCAGAAAAGGAAATAACTTTTTCCTCATCCTGTGACTTAGGGAATGAAAACACCTAGAACTCGAAGGGATCTATTCCTTAATATGAATCGTATGGACAACAATAATGACAAAGGAATGATCTGGCTTCCATCTAGTTTCTGTCTGAACATTTTCAAGGATGAGAAACTCAGAAGTTCATCTGGCAGCTTAGTCCATTAAAAAAAAAAAAACACAAACCTTTTTTTTCCCATTATACTGAACCAAAACAAAACCAATCTTCCTAAAATTTCTATCAATTGAGTTCAAGAAATCTAATGAATGTTTATGACAACTTTTCAAGTATTTGATGATGACAACTCTCCTCTCACCTTCCACATCTCTAATAAATGTCTTTCTTTAGGATGCACACTCTCATTGCTACGTAGAACTGACACTTTTAAAGGCGGTTTCCAGCTCCCTCACAATTGTCTTAAATAGGGTTTTTTTCTACTTCTCAATGACCTTTTAAATATGGGATCAGAGGTGAAAACCATCCTTCCGATTTGACCTCAAAACTATCACCTCTCTCTAGAGACTAAAAGCTCACCTGTAATTAGCCTCCTCTCTTCCCGCTGAAAGGAATTTTTTTCAGGTAATTCATCTACTAGAGCTCTCCACCCCCAGTTCCTTAACACTTACCTTCTCTATCTTAGGCTAGAGGTGGGGGAACTATAACTGGAAAATTAGGGTTGGGAGGAAAAAAAAAACCCGTAAGGACTGAAAGGAGGGCAGGACTTGCAGGAGTGGCGGAACTGGGAGAATAACCTCCACTGGGAACCACAGGAGCAAGTAGGATGTAGGATGAACGAACAATAAACCGCTATATTACACCTTCAGAACTAGGATAGAGGTAGAAATCCTCATAGGACAAATTCGAGACCAGCCCGAACACTCCCATTTCTTCCTTTTTCCCCCCGAGTCTATATTTGGATATTCCTCCCAAAAGGCTGGCCTAGGAACCTCAAGGACAGGTCCTGGGGATGGGTTAGGTTCCTGCGCATTGCTCCCACTGAGGCTCAAGTTCTGTGAACCGCTCATTCCAATCCCTATTTCCCCATTCGCTCTGGCCAGAGGCTGAACTCACCGGCACCCTCGCAGCTCACAGGACCCGGCAGGAGAAAGTAGCCACCTGTACAAAGAAGAAAAGGGGGCGGGATAGCAGCTGAGGCTCAATGTTCCCCCTTCTTCCTTCTCTCCATCCCACTACCTTCCCCCGGAGTCAAAGAAAGACTGGAGACAAACCCGGACAGGATATTGGGGGGAAAAGGGGAAGAGAATCAGAAAGGGAGAGGCACTGGAAGATAGAACTGAAGGGACGTGATAACCCAGAAATTACCCACCGAGGCAGAGAACAGAGATCCAAGCCGGAGACATCGTGATTCGAGGAATGCACAGACCTGCGAGAAGAAGAAACGAGAGGGACTTCTGTGCGTTATCTTTACTCCATACCGTCAGTTTCAGGGACAATCGATGATTCTACCAAAACGCTTCTCCCACCCTCGATAAATCTCAGTCTCCTTCACCTTCGGCTCCCAAATCTGGTCTTCACACACTCTGTTTACGATGTCTTAGCTCAAGGAACTTGGGTCTCCACCCTTTCCCTCCCCTCACCCAGCTGCCCAGTGCGTTTGGGACTCCTTCGGAAATCCCGGTTCCCTTAGGATGCAACGGGGCCATTTCTCCGCCTTAAGCTGAAGAAACCGGGCAGCTGCTCCCTTCCAGCTAAGGGCTTTATATTCCTTCTATAGAATGTGCAAAATTCAGAGTTTTAGGGGTTACAACGGATCTTCCTTTAAGAAAAGACTGGGAGAAGGTACCCGGGTTAGGTGAGGGGGAATGCAAAGAGGAGGCAGGAAGGTAGGCAAGAGGATGAGCAAAGGAGAGAGAAAAGGAGAAGAGACGAACACACACACACACACACACACACACACACACACACGCACACACACACGGTTCTCCACCTGCTTGCTCGCTGTCAGACCGGACAAGTGCAGAAAGCCCGGGCGCTGGGGTGGACTATAAAGAGTCTACTGCGCGCATGGGCACTGGGCCGGGGGGCAAAAAGGGGACAGAAATGGGGGAGGGCCTTGAGGAGAAGGAAGGAGCTGCTTGGGGGAGCTGGGATTCCTCTTGGGACTGGGCGGCGGCAGCAGCCGGGTTCCCACTGCTCTATCTCCTCCCTTCTACCTTGGGGACTTGCCCGGGGTGAGGCCAGGTTGGAGGCGCCTAGCGCCACAGGAGCCGCCTACTCCCCGCGGGGCTGCCCAGTAGTTTGGGCGACCTTAAGGGCTCAGGACAGGATCACCTGGACTAGCCCTTCTTCCCCGCTGGGGGAAGTCGGGCAAAAGGGCCCAAGAACCGAGGAGTGGACACCTCCATCCTCCCCATTTCCCCAAGGGAGCCCCCACAGGGTGGGCGCGTGGATGAATGGGGACGCGACAGACATGACCTAGGCTGGAGGTGCCAAGTACTCAGAAATGTATCTATTTCGGGGAGGAATAAAACTCCGCTGGTACGAAGTATTCAGCCTCGCCCAGCTTTCGTTGTAATTTTAGTGGGAGAAGAAATTATGCCATGCAATTGAGAAGGTGGTATAGATAAAAGCCACGGTCAGATGTCTAACTACTCCCCTCTGTTCCCCAGAAAGCAATCCAGTATTTGATTAGTAAGGGGTGGGATTTCATCAGGTACAGAGCCCTGCATTTTTTTTTTTTTTTTAATATTTTTCTAAGGAAATGAAGAGGCAGCAATCCTGAGGCTCTTTGTCAAGCCTTACGTTGAGTTTGAATCTTGTTGCCTGGCAATTGGGCACAGTGCCTGACACACGTGCTTGATAAATGCTAGTTGACTACCTTTGTAAAAGGGAAAAAATGCACATATATAAGTATATGCAAAATAAATAGGTAGCTTTAGGGAAAGGAGCCCTGAAATCTAACAAGCGAACTGAGTTGTGAGGAAAGCAGTTATTCTGAGATACAGAGGTGAGGTGAGAGTGCCTTCCAGGCATGGGAGAGAACCAGTGCAAAGACATGGACATAGGAAATGATTGTGGAAAGATGGAACATTGGGTGTGAAGAGGAACAAGTAAGCCAGCTTGGCTGGAGAAAAATATGTAAGTTGACTGGAAAAGTAGAAAGGAACAGATTATGTAGGGCTTCAGATGACAAACAGGTCAGTTTGTATTTTATATTAGAGGAAATGGGGAACTATTGGAGTTTATTGTCTTTGGGAAAGAGTGGATGTTGACATGGTCAGTCCTACACTTTGGTAAAATAATTTAGACAGCAATGTAGAGAATGTATAAGGTAGGGAAGCCAAATAGACTAGTTTCTTTTTTTCCTCTTTATTTTCTTTTTAATTTTTGGAATAAAACAAGTATTTCTGTAACATAGTATACTAAAAAAAAAAGATGATTACATGTGAAACTGCAAATTTATTCTGTAAACTTGGTATTTCTTTTAAATATGTGATAAAAACAAAAAAATAAATTTATGATAAAATTATCATGTAAATTTCTTTTTTCCCTCTTCCCAGATGGCTATCATTAGAAACAAATATGTATGTATGTATATATACATATATATACATATTTAATATTATTCTTTATAGACATCTATTTATTAGTTCTTTCTCTGGTTGCAAATAGCATCTTCCTTCATATGTCCTTTGTAATTAATTTGAATTTTTATAATAATCAAAATGACATCATTAAATTGTGCTTAAAACAATATTGCTGTTACTATATGCAATGTTCTTTTGGTTCTGCTTATTTTAATTTTCGCTATTTCAAGAAAACAGGCATTTTAAAAGTCTGGCAAGAAATTATGAGGACCTGAATGAACTAGGGCAGTGGTTGTATTCAGTAAGTGGAGAAAAGGATTTGTATCTGAGAGATGTTATTATGATAGGAATCATAAGATTTGGCAACTGATTCAATATATGAAGGCAAGTGAAAAATGAGGATTCTAGGATGACTGAAAAAAAGATTATGCTTTTAACAGTAATAGTGAAATTAAGAAGATGAAAGATGAGTTCTCTTTTGAAAATACTGAATTAGAGATATCTATTGGACATTGAACTATCCATTAGACAATTAGAACAATTCACAAGAGCTCAGAAGAGACATCAAGTGGAATATATAGGTCTGGGAAACATCTGCATAAACTATGATAATTGAAGAGATCACCAAATGAAAGAGAAAAAAAAATAGAACTCTGGGGTATGCTCACAGCAGGTGATCTGAGGTGTGGTTACACAGGTATCTGGAGAATAAGGAGAGAACAATCCTAGAACAACCCAGAGAGAAGAAAAGAAAGTAAAAACTATAAAGAGGTTAAGAAGGATGAGAACTGAATGAAAAAGGTCATTAGACCCAGCAAAAGAACTCTAGGAGATGATTATGAACCACTACATAGAATTCCCAATCCCTCTAATTTTGTCTGCCTGCATTTTGGATTTTCTTCACAGGCTAATTGTACACTATTTCAAAGTCCAACTCTTTTTGTACAGCAACTGTTTGGACATGTATACATATATTGTATTTAATTTATATGCTAACTTATTTAACATGCAAGAGAATAGTTCCAGTTAAGTGATGCTCTTAGATGTCAGATTATAGAGGGTTTAGAAAGTGAGAAGAAAAGAATTGTAGATAATGGTTAGTGTTTTTGTTTTGTTTTGTTTTGTTTTGTTTTGTTTTTTCAAGGAGTTTGGTTGAGAAAGAGAATAGATATGTAGTATAGGGGCAGTTACATAGTACAATGGATAAAATGCCAGCCCTGGATCAGAAAGACTTATCTCCTTGAGTTCAAATCTAACCTCAGATGCTTCCTGTGTCACTTTGGTCAAATCTCTTGACCCTGTTTGCCTGAGTTCCTTCATATGTAAAATGAGCTATAGAAAGAAATGGCAAGCCACTTCAGTATCTGTCAAGAAAACCCCAAATAGGATCATGTCAATCAGATATGACAGAAAACATTTACCAGACACAAATGACCATATTGTCTCTCGAGAGAAAGTAAGCCTCCTGAAGACAGGAATTGTTTTAGTTTGGTCTTTGTAGCCCCAATGCCTGGAAGGTAGGTAGATGTTCAGTAAATACATGTTAAAAGATTGATATCTCAAGAATGAATTTTTCTATAAAATCTCTGACAAATGGTCATCTAGCACTTGAGTGAAGGACTTACAAAATGGAACTAGTTATCTTTTGAGGCAGTCAATCCCACCTTTTTTTCCCCATAGTTCTCTAATTGTTAGGAAGCTTTACTTATATTGAGCTGAAACCTGCCATTTTCAACTTTCATCCATTACTTTTCAATTTGCACTCTGAAATCAAGCAAATTAAGTCTAATTCTTCTTTTACATGACAACCTTTCAAATATAGTACTTGAAGATGAGGTAGGGAGAGAGAGGAGAAAGGAATACAATTTTATTAACTGTTGATGCCCATTCTGTGCTAAGCATTTTTTTTTTGATATCTCATTTGATAGCTACCTTGATCCAAAGTCTTTTCTCCTCTTGGCTAAATATTAGAAATTTCTTTTAACCAATCCATATATGACATGGTTTGAATTTCTCTTATCTTGGTCAACTTCCTAAGGAGAGGTTCCAGCTTGTAAATATTCTTCCTAAAATGTGGCATCTAAAACTTAACACTACATTCCAGGTATAAGCTGACCAAGAGCAACTATGGCAGATCACCTATACCTCCTAGATAATTTTGAATATTATACTTCTATTAGTGTAGCACAAATGTATTTTAGCTTCTTTTGTGGCCATATCATATGTTGACCCATTGAGTTTGCAATTCACTTAAACTTACTTTTATCTATTCTCCTCTATAAATGTCTTATTGTTTTTTTTTAACCATTGTGTAAAATTTTACAATTATCCTTATTCAGATGCTTAATAGTAAATAAGCATTTATTTGTCCCTATTCAACAATTTGGCTCATTGTTACAGTTGATGAACTATGGTGCCACCTAGTTGCCCTATAATTTTTTCATCTATTGCCCAATTAATTAATGGTCATTTCCAAATTTTTGCCACCACAAAAAGAACTGCTGTAAGTATTTTTGTATATATGGGTCCTTTTTATTTTGCTTTGATCTTTTTTGAGGTATATAGATCTAGTAGTGGTATCACTAGGTCAAAAGGTCATAATTTGGGGACTTGAGGGCATAGTTCCAAACTGTACTAATTCAAAATTCCACTAACTGTGCATTAATGTACCTATTTTCCCACATCTCCTCCAAATATTTGTAATTTTTTGTCACCTTAGCCAATTTGACAGATATGAAGTAGTATCTCAAAGTAGTTTTAATTTTCATTTAAAAATTATTAATGTTTTATATAATTTTTCATATGACTATTGAGAGCTTTGATCTTTCTCTGAAAACTTCATATTTATTGATCATTTATCATTTGGAGAATGGCTTAAAGAATACTTCCTTGCCATATTACTTCATTATATATATATTTTAATCCACTAAAGTAGATTTTCCAGTTGTTGAGAACAACTGGAATCTTTTCTGGTATACGTTGAGTAAAGGATGAACTAGGAAGGTCTGCTGACTTATGGAGGGTGAAGGAAATAAGAATTTATGTAGTGCCTACTGTGTGTCAAGCTTTAAAAATATCTCATTTGGTTTTGCATCAGCCCTGAGATATAGAAGCTGTTTTTATCCTCATTTTACAGCTGAGATTTGAGATTCAGTATACAGATAATTTAAGATTTATGTGCTATTGTAGTTGGAAGACATTTATTGCAATCCAAAGTATTGCTATTGCTGATGCTATTAATTATTTAAATTTTTATGAGTTGTGCTTGACAAATCTTTATTAGGTCTCTTTGGCTTTGGTTAGCCAAAATAAAAATAAAATAATAAGATAAAAGATTTAGAGTTGGAAAGGACCTTACAGGCTTTTAAGTCCAGTAACATTTCAGAGATGCTTAAGAGAGAGTAAGTGAGTTGTCTAGAGTCACACAATTGGTATCTACAACCGAATTTGAATTTGGGTCTTAGCCCATCTATTATTGGGGATTTTTGATGTGGATTCTTTAATTTGTGTTATCCATATACATTTCATTTTAATGGATAATTACCAAGAAAAAAAAAAAAACATCATTTGACACAAGAATGCCAATTTACTATTTTTTTGAACACAAAGACAAAATATCCCTGCAGGTTAAAAAAAAAAAGTCACATTATACAATTGAAGCTATCAACATTTTATTGAAATAGTAGGCTATGACATCACATCCCTTCTCCCTTAATAGTTTAGAAAGTACCTTCTATTGCTAAACATAAATCCAAATCCAAATTTAATAAAATATCTTTTGTAACATTAAAAGTCTGACATGGATTCTAATGTCAGTCCTGCTATAGAGAGCCAAATAGTATCAGTACAACTTAACAAGTAAGATACATAAGTCCTTTATTTCAGGATTTCTTTTTTTCCCTCTTGCTTTTGCTTCTTCTACTGCTGCTCCTCTTCCTCCTTCCTTCTCCTGCTTCTTTCTCTTCTTGTTTCTCTTCTTTCTTTTTTCTATTCATCTTTCTTTTTCCTTCTCTTCTTCTCCCCCACCCTTTCTTCTCTATTTCATTAATATAAGGTGCACTAATGTATAACTTTCTACAAAAAAGTAGATGCTGTCTCTAAAATCTATCATTTTAGGGAAAAGTAAAGCTGGAAATTTGTGAACTTGACAAAAAATTTTTGACTGCTGTATTTCAATATAATTGACATTCTTTGTAAACCAATTAGAAAAGAAGCTAATAGCATAAATTTTATTTTCATACATATTAAAGCATAATTTTATACATTTTAAAACATGATTTTGAGAAGGGGTTTATAAGTTTCATCAGAGTGTCAAAGGATCCATGACAAAAAAAAATGGTTTAAAAATCCTTATGACTGAGCATTCTAATTGAGGCAATGAAATATTAAATGACTTGTACAGGGTTGCATAGCTAGTGTATGTTGAAAGTGGAATTTGAACTTGTTTTCTTGATTCCAAAGCCAGCTTTTATCCATTATTATTCATAAAGTTAGCCTCTCAGTGTATGGAGACCACACCATTGAGATGGTTCCAACATCAGGCCACTAAGTGGCACAGTGGATAGAGTGACTGGCCTGGAAACTGGAAGACTAATCTCCCTGATTTCAAATCTTGACTAGCTGTGTGATCCTGGGAAAGTCATTTAACCTTATTTGCCTCAGTTTCTCATTTCAAAAAATGAACAGAAAATGACAAACCATTCCAGTTATCTCTGGCAAGAAAATCCCAAATGGTGTCACAGAGGATCATACACAACTGAAATGATTAATGACCAAAAAATGGGTTATGGGAGTAATTAATTTTTCCTATCTTTTTCTTTCTTCAGTCAGAAAGATTCTTTGACAAGCTGACCTCAATTCAAGATGAATCCAGATATGACCTTGTAGAATAATCTTTTCTCTTTTTTAAAACAAAAATTGTTTTTGTCTATTTAAAAATAGATATAGGGGAAGATACAGGAGGCTTAGAGTTAGCTCTAGGAGAATAGAAGTTGCTAGATATGTTGCTGCATGTAGATGATATCCACTCTAGAGAAATATGATCTCAGGCTGGCTTATAGTAAGGGGAGGCAGTATCATGTGTTTTTTAATTAATTAAACAAACAAAAACCAAACACCTGAAGACCAAAATATTGAAGCAGTTAAGCAAATATCCTCTTGCCCAGAGAAGTAAATATTTATTCCAAGCAAATCAAGAACACTGACTTAATTTATTGGACCACCTCTCTATCTTTGGGAGGTAGGGTGGCTGGTAAAATAACATTTGTGGGCTGGCTAAAGTTTGGTACTTACTTGCTGGGCTGTTAAAACTTTAATCAGTTCCATCAAGAGAGAGAGAAGCATTATAGTGTTCTAGTTCTTCAAAACTAGACTAACCACCATCCCTGAAGTTTTCCTTGGGAGAAATTTCAAACCTTCAGGATGATTAAAGCCATCTATGATCTTGTTGTTGTTGTTTAATGTTTACTGAGTACCCATAAACGTTGTTGGACTAACTCCCCCCAATTAGGCTGGGCAAATCCCCATGATGGCAGGCTATCAGGAAGAATACACACACCCCTTGGAAAAAGTATGAGTTACTCCATAGTTCACCAGGCAGAGGAGGCCCAGTTCCTGGAAGGGCTTGTTCAACAAAATATGCTAGACATTATTTTCAACTTATACACAGCAGAGTCAGCCTATGACACTAGGATCTCATTATACCCAGTTGCGAAACTATTTTCCGGGTAGGTCTTCATTTGCAGAAATCATTCAAAAGGGAAAAGAAAATTGCCCTTTGATTTTAGAGTTGTTATTTATTCAGAAATGAGTTTAAGGTTTTTGTCTTTATAGTTGTTGTTATTCTGTAAAGTTAAATTGATGTTTTAGAAGGGAAAAATAATTTACACATTTTCATATGTTTGAAAAATAGTCAAAGTCAAGATTGAATAAAGTCTACATGGGGAAGTCTACAGGAATGGGGTAAAGTCAGAGATGTCTGGAAAAGAAATGTTCATGGAATTACTATAGAAAATGTAAAGTTAAGTGTTATCCTTTTTTCTTTTTCTTTCTTTTTTCAACTTAAAAGCATTTCTTTTTTCTATTTCCTACTATGTTCTCCCATGGCAGGGAAAAATATGCGCAGAAAAATAAAATAATTTCCCTTTTATATCTTTAGAGGCTTATTTGAACAAAATAGAGAAAGAGAAGATTAATGAATTGGGCCTGCAACTTAAAAAGGTAGAAAAAGAACAAATTAAAAACTCCCAACCAAAAATCAAACTTGAAATACAAAAAATAAAAGGAGAAATCAATACTATTGAAAGTAAAAAAAAACTATTGAATTAATAAATAAAAGCACGAGTTGGTTTTATGAAAAAGCCAATAAAATAGTTAAACCTTTGGTAAATCTGATCAGAAAAAGGAAAGAGGAAAATCAAATTGTTAGTCTTACAAATGAAAAGGGGGATCTTTCCACCAATGAAGAGGAAATTAGAGAAATAATGACTTACTTTGCCCAACTTTATGCCAATAAATTTGATAACTTAAGTGAAATGGATGACTTCCTCCAAAAATATAGGCTTCCTAGATTAACAGAGGAGGAGATAAATTGCTTAAATAGTCCCATTTTAGAAAAAGAAATAGAACAAGCTATTAATCAACTCCCCAGGAAAAAATCCCCAGGACCAGATGGATTTACATGTGAATTCTACCAAACATTTAAAGAACAATTAGCCTCAATGTTATATAAAGTATTTGAAAAAATAGGGGATGAAGGAGTCCTACCAAACTCCTTTTATGACACAGACATGGTACTGATACCTAAACCAGTCGATCGAAAACTGAGAAAGAAAACTATAGACCAATTTCCTTAATGAATATTGATGCTAAAATTTTAAATAAGATATTAGCAAAAAGACTTCAGAAAATCATCTCCAGGATAATACACTATGATCAAGTAGGATTTATTCCAGGAATGCAGGGCTGGTTTAATATTAGGAAAACTATTAATATAATTGACCATATTAATAATCAAATTAATAAGAACCATATGATCATCTCAATAGATGCAGAAAAAGCATTTGACAAAACCCAACATCCATTCCTACTAAAAACTCTTGAGAGTATAGGAATAAATGGACTATTCCTTAGAATAATCAGGAGCATATATTTAAGACCTTCAGTAAGCATAATATGCAATAGAAATAAACTGCAACCTTTCCCAGTAAGATCAGGAGTGAAACAAGGTTGCCCACTATCACCATTACTATTCAATATAGTACTAGAAACGCTAGCCTCGGCAATAAGAGCCGAGAAAGAGATTCAAGGAATTAGAGTAGGAAATGAGGAAATTAAAATTAAACTATCACTTTTTGCAGATGACATGATGGTATACTTAGAGAACCCCAAAGACTCTGCTAAAAAGCTACTAGAAATAATTCAAAATTTCAGCAAAGTGGCAGGATACAAAATAAATCCACATAAATCCTCGGCATTTTTATATATCACTAACAAAATGCAACAGCAAGAGATACAAAGAGAAATTCTATTCCAAACAAATGTTGAGAGTATAAAGTATTTGGGAATCCATCTACCAAAGAAAAGTCAGGAATTATATGAGAAAAATTACAAAACACTTGCCACAAAAATAAAGTCAGATTTAAATAATTGGAAAGACATTCAGTGCTCTTGGATAGGCCGAGCGAATATAATAAAGATGACAATACTCCCCAAACTAATCTATTTATTTAGTGCTATACCAATCAGACTCCCAAGAAACTATTTCAATGACCTAGAAAAAATAACAACAAAATTCATATGGAAGAATAAAAGGTCGAGAATTGCAAGGGAACTAATGAAAAAAAACTCAGAGGAAGGTGGTCTAAGTGTACCTGATCTAAAGCTATATTATATAGCAGCAGTCACCAAAACCATTTGGTATTGGCTAAGAAATAGACCGGTAGATCAGTGGCACAGATTAGATACAAAGGACAAAAAAGGGTACATCTATAGCAACCTAATCTTTGACAAACCCAAAGATACCAACATTAGGGATAAAAATTCATTATTCGGAAGAAACTGTTGGGAAAACTGGAAATTAGTATGGCAGAAATTAGATATGGATCCACACTTAACACCATATACCAAGATAAAATCAAAATGGGTCCATGATTTAGGCATAAAGAGGGAGATAATAAATAGATTAGAGGAACAGAGGATAATCTACCTCTCAGACTTGTGGAGGAGGAAGGAATTTATGACCGGAGGAGAACTAGAGATCATTATTGATCACAAAATAGAAGATTTTGATTACATCAAACTAAAAAGTTTTTGTACAAATAATACTAATGCAAACAAGATTAGAAGGGAAGTAACAAATTGGGAAAATATTTTTAGAAACAAAGGTTCTGACAAAGGTCTCATTTCCAAACTATATAGAGAACTGACCCTAATTTATAAGAAACCGAACCATTCTCCAATTGATAAATGGTCAAAGGATATGAACAGACAATTCTCAGAGGAAGAAATTGAAACTATATCCACTCACATGAAAGAGTGTTCCAAATCACTACTGATCAGAGAAATGCAAATTAAGACCACTCTGAGATACCACTACACACCTGTCAGATTGGCTAAGATGACAGGAACAAATAATGATGAATGTTGGAGGGGATGTGGGGAAACTGGGACACTAATACATTGCTGGTGGAGTTGCGAAAGAATCCAGCCATTTTGGAGAGCAATCTGGAATTATGCCCAAAAAGTTATCAAACTGTGCATACCCTTTGACCCAGCAGCGCTACTACTGGTCTTATATCCCAAAGAAATACTAAAGAGCAGAAAGAGACATATATGTGCCAAAATGTTTGTGGCAGCTCTTTTTGTAGTAGCTAGAAACTGGAAGATGAATGGATGTCCATCAGTTAGAGAATGGTTGGGTAAATTATGGTATATGAAGGTTATGGAATATTATTGCTCTGTAAGAAATGACCAGCAGGAGGAATACAGAGAGGCCTGGAGAGACTTAAATCAACTGATGCTGAGTGAAATGAGCAGAACCAGAAGATCACTGTACACTTCAACAACAACACTGTATGAGGATGTATTCTGATGGAAGTGGAAATCTTCAACATAAAGAAAAACCAACTCACTTCCAGTTGATCAATGGTGGACAGAGGTAGCTACACCCAGAGAAGAAACACTGGGAAGTGAATGTAAATTGTTAGCACTAATATCTGTCTGCCCAGGTTACATGTACCTTCGGAATCTAAAGTTTATTGTGCAACAAGAAAATGATATTCACACACATGTATTGTATCTAAACTATATTGTAACACATGTAAAATGTATGGGATTGCCTGTCATCGGGGGGAGGGAATAGAGGGAGGGGGGGATAATTTGGAAAAATTAATACAAGGGATAATATTATAAAATATATATATATAATAATAAAAAATTATTAATTAAAAAAAAAAAGAATTCAGAAAATCATCCCCAGGATAATACACTATGATCAAGTAGGATTTATACCAGGAATGTAGGGCTGGTTTAATATTAGGAAAACTATTAGTATAATTGACCATATTAATAATCAAACTAATAAAAACCATATGATCAGCTCAATAAATGCAGAAAAAGCATTTGATAAAACCCAACATCCATTCCTACTAAAAACGCTTGAGAGTATAGGAATAAATGGACTATTCCTTAGAATAATCAGGAGCATATATTTACGACCGTCAGTAAGCATAATATGCAATAGAGATAAACTGGAACCTTTCCCAGTAAGATCAGGAGTGAAACAAGGTTGCCCATTATCACCATTACTATTCAATATAGTACTAGAAACACTAGCCTCAGCAATAAAAACCGAGAAAGAGATTCAAGGAATTAGAGTAGGAAATGAGGAAATCAAACTATCACTTTTTGCAGATGACATGATGGTATACTTAGAGAACCCCAAAGACTCTGCTAAAAAGCTATTAGAAATAATTCAGAATTTTAGCAAAGTTGCAGGATACAAAATAAATCCACATAAATCCTCAGCATTTTTATATATCACCAACAAAATGCAACAGCAAGAGATACAAAGAGAAATTCTATTCCAAACAAATGTTGAGAGTATAAAATATTTGGGAATCCATCTACCAAAGAATAGTCAGGAATTATATGAGCAAAATTATGAAACACTTGCCACAAAAATAAAGTCAGATTTAAATAATTGGAAAGACATTCAGTGCTCTTGCATAGGCTGAGCGAATATAATAATGATGACAATACTCCCCAAACTAATCTTATTTATTTAGTGCTATACCAATCAGACTCCCAAGAAACTATTTTAATGACCTAGAAAAAATAACAACAAAATTCATATGAAAGAATAAAAGGTCGAGAATTACAAGGGAACTAATGAAAAAAAAGTCAGATGAAGGTGGTCTGGGTGTACCTGATCTAAAGCTATATTATATAGCAGCAGTCACCAAAACCATTTGGTATTGGCTAAGAAATAGACTGGTCGATCAGTGGAACAGAATAGATACAAAGGACAAAAAAAAAATCTATAGCAATTTAGTCTTTGACAAACCCAAAGATACCAACATTAGGGATAAAAATTCATTATTAAAAAAAAACTGTTGGGAAAAATAAAACAATTTCCCTTAGTGAGTACGTTATAAGATTTATCTCATTCTGCACCCTGCTCTGTCAAGAGGTGTGTAGTCTTATTCCTCATCAATCCTGTAGAACTGTGGCTAGTTACAGCATTCATCAGAGTAAAGGTTCAACTAATTGATTCTTTAATTTTTAGTTCTTTGCCACTATAAAAACAATAGCTTTACATATTTTTGTGAGTTCTTTTCCTCTTTGATATTTTTTGGATAGAGATCTAGTATTGGTTATTGGTGAATCAAAAGGTATATATGCACAATTTAATGACATAATTTATTTCCAAATAGCTTTCCAGGAGGGATGAACCAATTTATAGGCCCAACAACAATGCAATAATTAATCCATTTCTTCTCTCTCCTTCTCTCCCTTCCTCCCTCCCTCCCCCTCTCTCTTCCTCCCTTCCTTCTTTCCTTCCTTTTTCCTCTTTCCTTTCCCCCTGTTTTTCCTTTCTCCTTCTTTTCTTCTCTTCTCTTCTCTGTCTCTCTCTGTCTCTCTCTGTCTCTCTCTGTCTCTCTCTCTGTCTCTCTCTGTCTCTCTCTCTCTCTCTCTCTGTCTCTCTCTGTCTCTCTCTCTGTCTCTCTCTCTCTCTCTCTCTCTCTCACTGTCTCTCTCTCTCTCTCTCTCTCTCTCTCTCTCTCTCTCTCTCTCTCTCACTGTCTCTTTCTCTGATGGACAGGAACAATTTCTTATATGGTTGTTGATAGTGTGGGATTAAACGTGATTTTTTTAGAACAAACTATTATAGATGGTTATGACAAACTTTCTTTTCTCAGACAAAAATCAGTAAAGACCTGAAAAAGGATAATAAGATTCAAATTTTGGAAGGGACCTTAAAAAAAGTGAAAGCCTTAAGGTCCAAAGAGGGCAAACGAGTTACAGAAGGTCAAACAGAGAGATTGAGGATTCAAATTCCCAATTTGCTACATCTCATTTCATGGAGAATATCTTTCTTTTGTTGAAAATCAGGACTTTTTATACAAAATTCAACATATGTGGTTATTACAGATGATGCCATAAACAGATTAATTGAATTTAATTAATAGAATTTTTGCACTTTTAAAGTCTATACTCTGCTAACACTGCAAGGAGAAGGAAGATGCAATTATATTACCAAACAATGTTAGAGTACAAATAATAACAATAATAATGGCTGCAAACTGCAAACAAATACTGCTCAGTTTGTCTTTTCCTTTACCACTTTAAAAATGAATCCTCTGGGGGGAAAAACATAAAATATCTTTTTGTATTTATTGTTTATTCTCCTTGGCAAAATTTCTTAATTATATCACAAGATTTCTGAGTTATAAAGTCAAAGATGTCTAAATATGCATTTTTCATATGAATATTATAGAAAAAGTAAGGTTCAATAGGATTATAAAATTTATTTTTTCAATTAGCAAGAATTTATTTTGCCTCCCAAATGAAAAAAAAAAAAGGAAAAAAAACCCTCTGGAACAAATTTTCATAGTCAAACAAAACCTACATTGGTTATGCCCAAAAATGTATATCTTATTCTCCACCCTGCATCCATCACCTCTGTCAAAAGGCCTCAGATGGATATCTTATGTACTGGAAAACCTAGTCAAAATTTTAAAAATCATAAGTGGGTGGCACATTGGATTGAATCAAAGTAGGAAATATTTAATTGGAATAAATGTAAAGATATGTTTAGTCTAAAAATGTAAACTTCACAAGTATAAGATGGTGAGTAGCTAGAAAGAAATTAATCTGAAAAAAAAATCTGTGAGTTTTAATGAATTGTGAGTTTCGAGTTAAAAATGCAATATGGCAGCCAAAAAAACCCCTTAAAAATCAAGAGATATACATCTGAAAATAAAGAAGTAAAAAAGATTCTACTCTGCCCTAGTCAAACTACATCTGAAGTTATTGTGATTAATTCTGCATACAACATTTTTTTTATTTTTTTTTATATATATATATTTTATAATATTATCCCTTGTATTAATTTTTCCAAATTATCCCCCCCTCCCTCTATTCCCTCCCCCCGATGACAGGCAATCCCATACATTTTACATGTGTTACAATATAGTCTAGATACAATACATGTGTGTGAATATCATTTTCTTGTTGCACAATAAACTTTAGATTCCGAAGGTACATGTAACCTGGGCAGACAGATATTAGTGCTAACAATTTACATTCACTTCCCAGTGTTTCTTCTCTGGGTGTAGCTGCCTCTGTCCACCATTGATCAACTGGAAGTGAGTTGGTTTTTCTTTATGTTGAAGATTTCCACTTCCATCAGAATACATCCTCATACAGTGTTGTTGTTGAAGTGTACAGTGATCTTCTGGTTCTGCTCATTTCACTCAGCATCAGTTGATTTAAGTCTCTCCAGGCCTCTCTGTATTCCTCCTGCTGGTCATTTCTTACAGAGCAATAATATTCCATAACCTTCATATACCATAATTTACCCAACCATTCTCTAACTGATGGACATCCATTCATCTTCCAGTTTCTAGCTACAACAAAAAGAGCTGCCACAAACATTTTGGCACATATATGTCTCTTTCCACTCTTTAGTATTTCTTTGGGATATAATCCCAATAACAGCAATGCTGGGTCAAAGGGTATGCACAGTTTGATAACTTTTTGGGCATAATTCCAGATTGCTCTCCAGAATGGCTGGATTCTTTCGCAACTCCACCAGCAATGTATCAGTGTCCCAGTTTTCCCACAGCCCCTCCAACATTCATCGTTATTTGTTCCTGTCATCTTAGCCAATCTGACAGGTGTGTAGTGGTATCTCAGAGTGGTCTTAATTTGCATTTCTCTGATCAGTAGTGATTTGGAACACTCTTTCATGTGAGTGGATATAGTTTCAATTTCTTCCTCTGAGAATTGTCTGTTCATATCCTTTGACCATTTATCAATTGGAGAATGGTTCGGTTTCTTATAAATTAGGGTCAGTTCTCTATATAGTTTGGAAATGAGACCTTTGTCAGAACCTTTGTTTTTAAAAATATTTTCCCAATTTGTTACTTCCCTTCTAATCTTGTTTGCATTAGTATTATTTGTACAGAAACTTTTTAGTTTGATGTAATCAAAATCTTCTATTTTGTGATCAATAATGATCTCTAGTTCTCCTCTGGTCATAAATTCCTTCCTCCTCCACAAGTCTGAGAGGTAGATTATCCACTGTTCCTCTAATCTATTTATTATCTCCCTCTTTACTGCATACAACATTTTAAGAAACTGAAGAGTTTCCAGTTTGGTCATAGGGTTTATATTGTAGAAGGCTTGACTGAAGAAAATCTTTTTTTATTCCAATCTATATATTTTATACATCTTTCCATATTCCTTTGTACTATATTTGCTATTTTAATCGTATAATAATATTCCATTATATTGATGCATCACAATTTGTTCAGCTAAAAAGTAATTTTCCATAAGCATGCTAGCACAATTAAGTTACTAATCTTCTACATGATGAACCGGACATTGTTCAATGAGAAAGTTACCTCCGGAAGTTTGGCCCTTTAGGGAGGGCATAAGATCTTTTAGACTACAGGCAGCAGTAATTCATTATATACTCCCTGAAGATCTGAAAAAGTTCATAACCTTGAAAACAGAGTTGCAGATTTATCTGATTGGATTTGGTTCATTGCTTATATAATTAAAAACATATCCTCTGGGTGCTTGGTTTGTTATTTTTTTTAAAGACGAAATTTCATTTAAAAGCAAATTTCAGGTTTAAAAAGTCTCACTTGTTATAATATTGATCACAGAATTCATTATACAGTATTATAATGCATGTAATATCTCATTTGGTGTTCACAACAAACATCTGAGGGAGATGCTATCATTAATCCCCATTTTGTGGAGATTAATAATACTGAGATGAGTAAATAATAATACTCAGAGGAGTAAACTGAACTTGAGAGAGGTAGTCCAGTCACATAGCTAATATCATAAGAACTTTGGAGGCAGAAGAGATGTTGAAGGTGATCTGTTCTACCTCATCCCAACTCCATCATTTTACAGATAAGAAAACTGAGCTGCAGAGTAATTAATTACAAGTGACAGAAACAGGACTCCAATTTAAAAACCAATATTCTATCTACCAAACCAAACAGATGCTCAAAATTAGTCACTGTGATAGGGAAAAGGATAAAGATGAAGGCTATATCTATCATTTCACTGATGTCAGAAACTCCTATATAAGGAATCTCCCAATATAGGTAAGAACTTCTCTTTAGTTTAGCCTTAGAGAAATATACAGAGCACTGAAAGATGAAATAATATTCCCAGGGTCATAACATTAGGTGTTAGGCGTAGTATTTGAATTCATCTTCCTGACTTGAATTCAGCTCTTTATCCATTATACCAACAGTTCTCAAAGTATGGTCCAGAGGTCTATGGAATCTTCAAGATTCTTTCAGAAGGACCTTGACATCATAAACATTGTCACAAGAATTAAGTTGTTTTAATTCCTTTTATAGTACATTTAAATACATAAAACACAAGTTTGTTGGAATCTTTAATGATATTTAAGAATATAAAGAGGTTGTAAGACCAAAAAATATCATATTATCCCAATGGAAAGAATGCTTTATCTGAAAGTTAGAGGTTCTGGGTTCCATAATCTCAGTATTATAACCACAGTCTGTGAAGGACTCAGTTTCTGTCTCTGGGAAATAAAGGGACTAATCTTGATTATCTCCAAATTGCTTCTAGTTACCGGCATATTTTGATTCTGGCTTATCTATCAACAGCCAAGCACAATTTACATCACTATATGCACTAAAAGTCCAATATAATATAGTTGTGCAATAAACTTGTCTACTAATGTTACACATATATGACTTTGAATTTATTTTAAAGCATTTCAACAGGTAAAATAATAAGTCAGGCTGCCACGCAATGACCTTTGTTTCATTCAAAATCTGTAGCATAAACTGAATTATCTCCTTTTTTTTAGTCTAAATATATTTTAATGAACTAATGTAGTAAATCATTTTAAGCTTTCTTACTGCAAGTCAAATACTATTTTGCATAATTAGCTCTTTTAGGTGATAGAATATCACTTATAAACCATGACTATGCTTACCCTGTTTACCTGCAAAACCCTACGGACTCGACAAATGACTTTCCTTCCTCAAAGAAATTAATACATTCTGTCACTTAGCAAGTATCATTACCTGTTTATCAGTCTAATACCTAAGGCTACTATAATTGGTAAGCACCCTCTCCAACTCTAAATGCTCTCCCAGATTCAAGGAATGGATGTTTATGGATAGATGAGGATCTATTTAAAATCATAGAGGCAGTGTGACATGATGGAAAGTGTACTGGACTTGGAGTTAAGAAGACTTGGATTAAAATACCTCCTCTGACATTTGCTAACTCTTTTTGTAAAGGTTGTTTCAGTCATGTTTGACTCTTCCCGACCCATTTTGAGGATTTTGTGTGTGTGTGTGTGTGTGTGTGGTGTGTGTGAAAGATACTGGAGTGGTTTGCCATTTCCTACTCTGGTCCATTTTACAGATAAGGAAACTAAGGAAAATAGGGTTAAGTGACTTGCCCAAGCTCACCTAGCTAATAAGTATCTGAGACCAGATTTGAACTCATGAAATCCTGATTCCAAGTCCTGTGCTCTATCCACTATACTACCTGGTTGCCCTAGTAGATCTCAATCTCTCAATAATTCAGTTTCTTCATCCGAAAAAATGAGGATAAAGAATATTTCTAAAGTCCATAGTACTTATCTCATAGGTTAATCGTGAGAGTGCTATATAAAAAAGTCTAGTGTTATAGATGAGCAATTATTTTGTTATTGTTCTATACATTTATTATTATATTGTTACTGTTATTAGTTTTGGTCATAAGCCCTCACTTGAATATTTCTTTTACTGGTTAAGCAGACAATACACTAGTTCAAATCAAGATATTTAATTAAACACATAGCAATAAAAATGACAAGAAAGATTTTCCTCATAATACAATGTTATACTTTCCCAAAGGTTACCCTGTTACTTCTAGGGAAAGGATACTTATAGGACATGCATTTCAAGAACATATGCATAAGAAAGGCAAATTAAGTTACACTGATGTGCTCCAGTGATATCACGGTGCACACTGCTCTCTCTGGGGAGCTGGGTTCCTCTCTTCCAAGCTGCGCTCTTTAGGAAGTCAGCTGTTCTTTTTGCTCTTGGCCGGTCTTCGGATCCTATGATAGTCCCCGGGACAATTTTGAGCTCTTCCTGTGATTCCAAACCTCCAGCCACCTGCACTCAGCCAATAAGTCAGAGAAGCCCTTAGGCATTTTAAAGTCTCTCTTTTGAATTGCTTTTCTCCTGCTGCACCTTAATCTATTCTCCCCCCACCCCCTTATGCTCTGAAATTGCCCTTTAACTCAATTCATAACCTTGGATATATTAAAGGGTCCCTTTCAAGAAATTCATTTATCTAAACCGTAATGGTGTTAGCTAGAGCTGTGATAAAGGAACTTCTTTCAGCCCCATGCTGCCTTTGGTGGTCATCAGTTCAGAAATAAAATTGAAAAGGGCAAGGTAGTAAGTGCTGGTGACTTTTTTTTTTTTTTTTTTTTTTTTTTTTTTTTTAGGTGTTACTGCCAGCAACAAAATTACTAGTCTCCAGGTGACAAGAAGTGCCTTTCTCTCTCTCTTTTTTAAAATAACCGCAGTTATAATTATTAATAATTATTCACAATGGCTCAAATTATATAGATCCTTAAAAGTTAAAAAGTACTTTTCTTGCAACAATTCTTTGAAGTAGGTACTATAACTATTATCATTCTCATTTTGCAAATTAAGAAATTGAAGCTCAGCTCTCAGAGATGAGTGATTTGCCTATGGTGGCACATGTAACACATTTCCAAGGTTGGACTCAAAGCATCATGTTTGGACCCTTTTGGATAAACCATGCTGGCTCTCATATTGTGCTACCAAGCCCATTGGGAATGTTGTGGTGGAAAACACTAAAACTCAAGGGGAAAAGAAAGGTCTTGTGCATGAAGCAGTACCCAAACTGAATCTTAAAGTGAGCTAAGGATTATAAAAGATGAAGAAGAGGGCAAGTATTCCAGGGATGAGGGACAGCCTTTGCAAAGACACAAAAGGGGAAGATGGAGTGTCATGTATTGGGAACCGAAGCAGATCTATTTGGATGAAACACAGAGTGTGTAAAAAGAAGTAAAATGAAATCAATTTGAAAAAAAGTCACATTATGACCAGCTTTAAATGTTAGAACAGTTTGTATTTTATCAAAAGGCAGTAGGGAGCCACTGAAGCTTCTTGAGAAAGGGAGTGACATAGTCAGATATATGTTTTAGAACTATCAATTTGGCATCTATATAGAAGACTAAATAGAGAGAGGAAAGACTGAAAGCAAGAAGTCCATATAAGAGTTGTTAGAATATATTAATAAAAATATGTACTTTAGAAATATCTTGTCTAAAGTTGGTATGCTTAATGTGCCCAATTACCTTTTAACTCCATTCTTCATTTTTCCATTTATATTTCAAGGAGCACTAATAACATTTCTCCAGCATGCTTTTTAGAACTAAGAAAATATGTGGAATTAATTCCCTAGAATTAAGCTGAATTAAGTTGTTCAGTATTTTCAGATACAAATTTAAAAATTGAAATGAATGTAGTTTAATTTCTTGGCTACATCTTCACACTAAAGAAGATTGCTTAATAGGATGTTAATGTTGTGCCAAAAATGTTTAACATAGGAAAGAATTTTTAAAAAAAATTAGACTATGCATGTACAATCACATTAAATATAGTTCCATGACATATTAGTCATATGAAAAAAACAATCAGAACTATAGGGGAAAGCCATGATAAAGAAAAAAACAAAATCCAAATTTTTAAAAAGTGTAAATAGTCTGCTTCTATCTGCATTCAGACTCCATAGTTCTTTCTCTGGCTGTGGATAGCATTTTCCATCATAAGTCTTTTGGGATTGCCTTGAATTATCATATTGCTGAGAAGAGCTAAATGGTTGATCATCACACAATATTGCTGCTATTGTATACAGTATTTTCCTGATTCTGTTCATTTTACTTAACATCAATTCATGTAAATCTTTCCAGGTTTTTCTGAAATCCACCTGCTCTACATTTGTTATAGAAAAATAGTATTCTATTACATTCATATACCACAACTTGTTCAGCCATTCCCAAATGATGGAAATTCAGTTTGAAATCCTTTGCTATCTCAAAAAGAGCTGCTACAAATATTTTTCTACACATGGGTTCTTTCCCCGTTTTTATGAACTCTTCGTCTATCTCCCTAAGCTTCCCTTGGCTGAAAAAAATGATTCATAATGACTTTTTTCTTGGATTTCCTAATCAGAATTCAGTTTGATATATTTTCTAGATCATTGTGGAGAAAAAAAGTGGGGAACTAGGCTCTATTTTTTTTCATTCTGTCATCTTGACTTGTCTTTTAAAATTTTTCTTGGACTAGCAGAATAATCTCTCTGTAAAACTGTCATCCACTATTGATTATAGAAATGCTAAATTAAGACAACTCTGAGTTACCAGATTGGCTAAGATGTTAGGAAAAGATAATGATAAATGTTGGAGAGGATGTGGGAAAACTGGGACCCTAATACGTTGTTGATGGAACTGTGAAATGATCAAACCATTCTGTAGAGAAAGTTGGAACTATGTCTGAAGGACTATCAAAATTGTACATATCCGCAGTTTCACTGGTGGGTCTATAACCCAAAGAGATTATACAAAAGTGAAAAGGACCCACATATGAAAAAATGTTTGTAGCAGCCCTTTTTATGGTGGCAAGAAACTGGAAACTGAGTGGATGCCCATCATGACTGAATTATGTTATATGAATGTAATGGAATATTATTGTTCTCTAAGAAATGATCAGTAGGCTGATTTCAGAAAAGCATGGAGAGATTTACAGAAACTGATGCTAAGTGAAGTGAGTAGAACCAGGAGAACATTATACACAGCAACAAGTTTATGTGATGATCAATTGCAAGAGCAACTTGGCTCTTTTCTACAATGAAGTAGTTCAAGTCAATTCCAATAGAGAGCCATCTGCATTCAAACAGAGGTCTATTGGGATTGAACATAGTATTTTCACCTCTTGTTATTTGCTTGCATTTTTTCTTTCTGATCTAATTTTTCTTGTGCAGCATAATAAATGTAAAAATCTGTTTAGAAGAATTGCACATTTTTAACTTATATTGGATTATTTGCTGTCTAGGATTAACCCCAAATTGCCTTGTAAAACAAAATTGTCATCCTTTGCTATTGCCATGTGATCAGCTCACTTACTTTCTCCTTCACTCATGTAATTCTTTGAAGACATTCTTTGCTCTATTTTTCCTAAGAGAGTTGTGTTGGTATATATTATAATGTTTCTCATATCTATCATGAGATTCTCTATTATCCTATGCCTGACATTTATCCTTAGTTCTGAGTAGGCAGTAGTGTTACATATCTCACATCACAGTAAAATATTGGTATTAAAAAGATAAGGAAAAGACAACTATTTTTAAAAATTAAAAATTAAATAAAATATAGACTTTTCCTTCCATAGGTTGCTTGAAGTCAATAAAAGAACTTTGTTATTTCCTGAAGGTAATCTAGCACACTTTTTTTCTCCTCAACTCAATTGTGGGATCACATTTTTGCCTGTACTATACAGATATACTTCTGTTGAATAAGCACTCTAAGGTATCTATTGTCAAAATACGTAGAGACAATCCTATTTCCCAGAGCTAAGGCCCAGAAAGGAGATTATCCTCTGTGCTCAGGTCCAAATATCTATTGAAATCTGACTGATAGACATTCTCAGTTTTCCTACGTGAATGGACAGACCAAATTCCTTTGAATGATCATATGTGGCAAAAGTAAGGGGGTATTTAAAGAACAGAGTGATATGCTGCCGCTTGTAGTTTGAACTGGAAAAACTGAGACATTAACAATCCTTCTAAGACTAAAAGAACAATTACCATGTGAATCTAGTCCAACTCAATCCATTTCTGCACAGGACAGCTAAAGTTCTAGTTTTTTTTTTTTTCTATTTGTTCCACTTGGTCATGTCTCTCCCTTTCACCTCAAACTTGTCTGTTTTTGTTTGTTTTGTAATAGTCAAGATGATCGTTTCCATGTACCCAATGATGTCTATGTTCCTGGGCCTACTAATAGCCCCGTTTGAATAACCTCGAGTTGTGTAGTGCACCTCATGTGTTATTTTACTTGACAGATTGGTATTTTCCTCTACTTGTTGTTATTCATTTACTTGTCTCCTCAGTCATTTTCATAGGCTTTTTTCCTTCAGACTGGTGTTGACATTTTTAGCTCATTCCAGTGATGATTAATTAAAAAAAACCCTGAAGTTAGACATCTCAAGTAGTTTACAAAACATGTTGCTTGATAGATGGATTGATGACAGGAAATCCATCTTTAAATGTTGCATATTTTAGATGTAGCCAAAACCTACTAAACAGTTGGGAATGCCAAATAAATAATGCTTTTGTCTGGATATAACACATCAGAGTTTAATTATTTACTCTGCAGAGATATAGTCATTTTTTAAGGCCACTAGTAGTTGTGTAGTATGAGAGGATTTTAGAGGTAGAAGGGACATTATAGAAGCTCCCTACTTTGATCTCCTTATTTTTCTAGTGAGGAAACTGAGTTTCAAAGAACTGACTTGCTTTCACATAGCTAGTAACTTCATATAGTTAGCAAGAGCCAAAAAGCAGGACTAGAACTCAGGTTCTCTGACTTCTTCTATTCTAGGGCTCTTTTGTCTTTAATATTGACCCCAGGTCCGGGGGATATATGGAATAGGTTCATTTGTTTGAAATGACCTTTTGATTTGTTTTGCCTCCATTTAAAATTCCTTCTGGGAAATTCCTAAATATAGGTCATATTTAGAAATTATAAATCTTTATAGATTTGGATAAAAGGGTCTCTGGTTCCCATAAAAGCACCCAAGGTAACAGTGATTATTGAGTAAAGGACAGCTTTTATTTCACCCCACAGAGGAAATGTAGAGAAAATATGACATTATGATTCAATAAACAATGCAGAAAAATAAGATACTCAGAATAGGTAAAATACATAATTAAATTTAGGGTTGTTTGAGAGGTAGGCCCCTGATATTCCACTGAGTCCTGCTTTTATTCCAGGGGAATGTACAGGTCTCTAGCCTTATGGTACTACTGTAAAGGCTTCCTCTAGAAGCCTAATGATGATAAAAAGGCAATCTTCTTTCCACTGATCTTACATTGTCTGAATATCTTCTTGTATACGTAAAAGGCAAAGTTCAGGATTTTTTATTTCACCATGTTGTATTTTCATCTTTTATTGCACTTTTAGCTTCAAGGACATGTGAAAGATCTTCTTTTCCCTAATATGCTATTGCTGCTCAGGAGTTGTTTCTTTTCTTGCTAGAAGTTATATTCCAGAAATCTCAAAAAATTTGACATTGCTTAGGATTTAATGGGATCTAATGACTTGAATCCAGGAACTCTTACCACATGGATAAAAGCACTTATTACTCCCATGTTCTTTTGCCCTAGGGTATTCAATAACAGCTCATAGATGGGGGAAAGTTATATGCATATACTAGTTTATTCCCACCTTCCCTCTAGTTCTCCAAAAAAGAGAAAAGAAAGCAGATTCCTATTTTAATGAATGTACCACAGAGGGGTGCCTCTATTTTACAAGTCTGAGCCAATCAGTTCATCTACAATTAAACTACACCGAGTTGAATATGTGAAATGGACATGTCCACAACTTTCTTAGGAAGAAAAAAAGCAAAGGTTCATCCTACAGGGTGATCAAGGAATTGATAGAGGAAACCCTGATAAGTCCCTTTTCTAGATCCTATACTATAGTGCTTCTTATTGGACTGATTAGACTTCTGATTTACTGAATAGAGCTCCAAAGAAGGTGGTTTACTGAGAAAACTGAGACCAAATAATACTAAAACTCCAGGGATATAAAACAAATTTAGGAGACTTTTAGCAGCTATAGGCTGGCTTTATTGCAGTTTTAAGCTTTTAATAACAGAAAACTGCACTAAGATTTAAAAGCTGTTGTGTTTAGACATATATATGTTCATATATGTGTATATATGTAGTAGGTACCTATATATGTATATATATAAGTATGCACATGCAAAAATCTATGTACATGTATGCTTATAAACTTCTCTTTGGGCTTTTAAATGCCTTTACAATCTGACTCCTAGCAATCTGTCCAGTATCATTATATGTAACAACTACTTGCTATACTCTATAGACTGGTCCTCATTCACAACACTCCTTTCCACTTCCATGCATCTCCCTGCTTAGCACCCATTCCTTCCTCACTTCTACTTCATAAGATCCCTTAGTCTCTCAGCTCAAGTACTTCATTGTACACAAAACCTTTGCTAGTTTATCCAAGTCCTAGTGCCTTCCCTCCTTAATTTCCTGGGTTTTTTAAACTTGCACATTATATATTTTGTATATATTTATCCTCTATTGACTATATATGTACAAATTGTCTTGCCCTGATAGTACATAAGATTCCTTGTAGTCAGGAATTCATTCTTTTTTTTGTTTGAATTCCCAGTATCTACAGTAGTCCCTGGCACATGGTGAGTGCTTAATAAATGCTGAGTGAAATGAGCAGAACCCATTGTACACAGAAACATCGATTGTGAAATAATCAGCTATGACACTTTATTCTTTTCAGCAATACAGAAATCTAAGACAATTCCAAGAGTTGGGATAGAAAATACCATCCATATTCAGAGAGAGAACTATAGAGATTGAATTCAGAGTATTTTCATATTTTTGTTTGTTTTTTCTTTCTTGTGGCTTTTCCCTTTTGTTCTGATTTTTCTTTCATAGCTTGACTAATATGGAAATGTATTTAAAATGATTGTACACATATAATCTATATGAAATTGCTTGCTGTCTTGGTGAGAGGGTGGTAAAAGGAGGAAGAAAAAAATTTGGAACTCAAAATCTTACAAAAATGAATGTTGAAAACTATCTTTCCATATAACTAGAAAAATTAAACATTATTAAGTAATAAATGCTTGTTGATTCATATGCATATATCTTTTCCATTAGACTGTAAGCTACATAAGGAGAAGCGAACATTTTACACATATATATATATCTTGTGCTTATATCACTTTCATTTATAAATATCTCTCCTCTTAGAGCAATCCCATATAACAAATACCCTCCTCCACAAAAGAAAAGAAACAAAGGGGGAAAGCAGTTTTGAAAAACTAACCCAACAAATTAGTCTGACAATACATGTAATCTTCCACACTCAAAGAGACCAACCTCCAAAGTTTGGAGGCACATTTCTCATCCCTTCTTTTAGAATCTTTGTTATTATAATTAAAACTGCTCAACTTTATTTTTCATTTCACATTATAGTTATTATAGATGTTGTTTTCCTGGTTCTGTATAATTTACATTAGTCCATATAAATCTCCTCATGCTTTTCTGTTTTCTTCATTGTTGTTGTTGTTGTTGTTGCAAAGGAAGAATTGGATTTGGAAGGTAAAAATAACCTGGGGAGAAAAACAAAAAATGAAAACAGTTTACACTCATTTCCCAGTGTCCCTTCTCTGGGTGTAGTTGATTCTGTCCATCATTGATCAATTGGAATTGGATTAGCTCTTCTCTGTGTTGAAGATATCCACTTCCATCAAAATACATCCTCATGTAGTATTGATGTTAAAGTGTATAATGGATTCTGTTTTTTAATCCACTCTGTTATTTGCTTCCATTTTTATGGAAGAGCTCATCCCATTCAAATTATCAATTATAATGACCAGATCTGTGTATTTCCCTTTGTATTTTCTCTCCAGTATATATTTTTGTTTTTTCTTTCCATCCTGCCCTTAATTTTATGGTGTTTTTTTTTTTTTTTTTTTTTTTTTTTTGCCCACCCCACTCCCTACCTTATCTATCACCCCTCCCCTCTTACAAGTGTTTTTTTTTTTTTTAACCCACTCCACCCACTACCTTATCTTCTATCAACTCTTACCTCTTTCTCTTACCTTTTCCCCTAGTATTTCTGCCATCCCTTTTATCCTGTCCTGTAAGGGTCCTTTAAATGGGCGGCCACAGCGCAACAGGAGATTGAATGGCCCAGAAGTAATTTCTGTGGATATAAGACTGCCCTGTGGGTGGCATCCTGGCCATATTAAGATAGCTTCTAATGGGTGACCGCTCTCTCGCTGGTTGACTGTGTGTGTGACCTCACAGGCCCTTTATAAGCCCACTGCAGACAGCAAGTCACTCTCTTTAACCTGGCTCCCTAACCTGGGGTAGCTGAGCCAAGCTGATGGATAGCCGAGAGGTAAGGAGTTTGGTAGTGAACACGTGGATCTTCAGACCAGTTGTTCACTAAGGAGTTAACAAGTCAAGGAATTAAGTTAGGGCATTATGTGAGTAGGTTTAATAAAGGCTTTTAAGATTACATGTAGCTGTTCTTGAGTGCACTACCAGTTATTAAACTACTATTCAAGAAATTGTGGCCAGAGACCTTTGAAGGCCTCAGAGGAGGCGAGCCGGGTAGAGTTGACACTGCAAAAGTTAGTGGTCAAAGGTACTCTTTTGGGCCTAGGACTGACTGGTAATAGTAACTGCATGTTACACTGACCCTCTCTTTTCTTTTACTCTTTATCCTCCTAATTCTTTATAGGGTTAGATACTTTTTTTTTTTTTTTATTATAGCTTTTTATTTACAAGATATATGCATGGGTAATTTTTCATCATTGACAATTGCAAAACCTTTTGTTACAATTTTTTCCCTCCTTTCCCCCACTCCCTCTCCCTTTTCCTCTTCTCCCAGTACAGACTGTTTCCTACCCCTTAATGTCTTTTTCTCTTATGTCATCACATCACAGAGTCCATTTAGAACCACACCCTCAGACCATGTGAAGTTCTCTTTTGTCTGTCTCACTGACAGATACAGTTTTCTAATTTTTTTCCTGAGGCTGGGGTTAAGTGACTTGCCCAGGGTCACACAGCTAGGAAGTGTTAAGTGTCTGAGACCAGATTTGAACTCAGGTCCTCCTGAATTCAAGGCTGGTGCTCTATCCACTGAGCCGTCTAGCTGCCCCTGACAGATAGAGTTTTCAAGAGCTATAGATATTGTTTTCCCATCTAGGGGTTTAACCTTTAAACACACACACACACACACACACACACACACACACACACACATACACACACACACACACACACACACACACACACACACACACATTTTCCCCCTATTTATCTTTCTATGGTTCTCTTAAGTCCTGTGTTTATAGATTAAATTTCCTGTTTAGTTCTAGTTTTTTCAATAGAAGCTTTCTCTCCTCCCCTGAAAAATAATGCTGAATCTCTCTGGGTAGCTAATTCTTTTTTTAAATTTATTTTTATTTTTATTTTTTATTCATTTTTCCAAATTATCCCCTCCCTCCCTCCACTCCCTCCTCCCGATGGCAGGTAATCCCATACATTTTACATGTGTTACAATATAACCTAGATACAATATATGTGTGTAAATACCATTTTCTTGTTGCACATTAATTATTAGCTTCCGAAGGTATAAGTAACCTGGGTAGATAGACAGTAGTGCTAACAATTTACATTCGTGGGTAGCTAATTCTTGATTGTAACCCCAGGTCCTTTGCCTTTTGGAATATGGTATTCCAGGCCCTCCAATCCTTTATTATAGGAGCTTCCAGATCCTGGACAATCCTGATTTTGCTTCTTGAAATTTGAATTGCTTTTTGTCTGGCAGCTTGCAGTATTTTTTCTTTGAGATTAAGTTTTGGAGTTTTATAACAATGTTCTTTGGGATTTTCCTTGTGGGATATCTCTTTACAGAAATGATTGATGGATTCTTTCAATGAGTCTTTTCCCCTCTGTTTCTAGAATGTCAGGGTAGTTTTCCTTAATGACTTCTTGTAGAATGCTATTCAGGCTTTTTTTTTTTTTTTGGTCATGGCCTTCAGGTAGGCCAATAATTTTTAAATTGGCTCTTTTGGATCTATTTTCCAGGTGGACTGTTTTGCCAATGAGGTATTTCACATTTTCTTCCATTTTTTCTATTCTTTTTAGGTGGATTGATTCTTGCTGTCTCACTAAGTCATTATCTTCCATTTGCCCTGTTCTAGGTAACTTTCTTCAGTTATCTTTTGTATCTCTTTTGATTTATTCTACTTTTGAGTTGTTTTCTTCAGATAATTTTTTTCCTTCCTTTTCCAAACTATTGACTCTCTCATGCATATCTCTCATTTCTTTTCTCATTTGACTTTTGAAGTCTTTTATGAGCATTTCCAAAAAGCTTCTTTGAGTTTGAAACCAGCTTATCTCACTCTTTGAGATTTCTTCTGTGTACATTTTGTCTTCCTCCGAGTTTGTGTTTTGGTCTTCCCTGTCACCATAGTAGCTTTCTATGGTCAATGTTCTTTTCAGTTTCTTGCTCATTTTCTTTCCTTTTCTTTTGATATTTTCTCCTTTTTTTTTTTTTTTTTTTTTTTTTAACTTTTAAGGTAGCACTCTACTCCTGGGATAAAGGAGGAGCTGTCCCAAGCTTTCTGTTCAGTTCTGAGCCATGGCTTTGAGCACAAGGCTCCTTATGTTTGCAGGGGGTAGCTTGGCTGCTCTGTTCATGAAACAGCCTGATTTCCCTGAGTTTGCCTTCTGAGCTGGGACTGGAAGCTGCCCCACTGGTCTGCTTTTTTACTGAGCCAGGACTGAGGGTCTTAGTTGCTGATTTGCTGTGATTAAGACCTTCTTATCAGCTTTCCCAGAATCTCTCTGATCTGGGCTGAACACCCTTTTCACTCCAATGAAGCTGACATTTCTTGAAATTTTTTCAATCTATCTTGAGCTAGAGATTGGTTTCATTCCATCTGACTATTCAGAGGCTTGGTTTTATATGGTTTTTGAGGGGAAATTGGGAGGGCTCCAGCAGCTTCCTGACTTTACTAGAAAAAAAGTTAGTGTGTGAGAGTGTGTGTGTATGTGTGTAAGTATTTAAAACAATTTGAATTACAAGATAGAAAGCTTACAAGGGACATGCCATGTTGGGGAGAACGCAATTTCAATTGTCATTGAGCCACTTTTCTCTGTGTTAGTATTAAAACCCTGAAACTCCATTTTTTTTTTTTTTTTTTTACTGTTTCTTTTCTGTCAAAACATGATGCTTTATATCCAGTGTACTTATAAAGAGAAGTTATATCGCTGTTTCTCATCCTTAGAAAGAGGTTGCCTGTTATTCTTTGTGATCTGCCTCTGATCTTCTGAACACAGGTTTAGGATATATTAATTTCTTTTTTTTTTTTTTTTTTCTTTGTGTTTAGGCATGTGATTTCATTGGTTGGAAAACTCTGAAAATTCTCTGTACAAATTCACAACTGCAAGTGCTCTGTATTTTACTGCTCAGAAATATATCCTTACATGTAGGTAAGAAGATAATAACTTGGATTTTTATCATGCTTTTTGCTTTTTTAAGGTACTTTCCCACTTGCAGTGTTATTCTCCACACTCCATCCCCCAACAACAGTGATTATTTTCATTTTTTGAGAGGAAAGGACACTAAGTTTCTAAAGTTAAATGACTCAATTAAGGTCATATTTATTTCCTTTCTTTCTTTCTTTTTTTTTCCTCTGAGGCTGGGATTAAGTGACTTGCCCAGGGTCACACAGCTAGGAAGTGTTAAGTGTCTGAGACCAGATTTGAACTCAGGTCCTCCTGAATTCAAGGCTGGTCTCTATCCACTGCGCCAACTAGCTGCCCCAAGGTCATATTTATTACTGTCAGAACAAGAATTTGGTCTGATTCCTAATTTCTCAGTGGCAAGGAAAGAGCAGACCTGGCTTCAGGTGTCTTATATTTGCTTTGCAATCACCAGGATATGAGGATGGTGTGGTAGCTGGGAGGTTTGAGGAGAAGAAAAAACGAGTACCAGCTAATGGATAATTAGGCTGGCCATATCATTGTTTCTTTGAAAAACATTTGGCTATTTGTGGGAGGAGCAGCAGATTGGGTAAACCCTAGAACGTGGGAAGGATGCAGTGGTCTTCTAGGAGAATTTCTTAGAAGTGAGTATGCTGCTATTGTTTTCCCTGCTATGCAAACCTATATGTGAGAATTCTCCTTGAAGACAGAATGTTGTTTAGTAGCTCAGGTGATAAAATTTCACCACTTTCCCTTTGTCAAATTTTCTTTTCTTTCTTTCTTTTTAAATTTTATTTTCTTTTATTTTTTAGAACATAGAAATTTTATTTGTAGTAGCTTGACAGAAAATAATGGACACTTTTTATTTGACAAATTTAAATTACTTATTGAGATACTTGTTTCTTGAAGACCCTAATCTAAGCACATGATAAAAAGGAAAAAGTTGGAACTAAAAAGGAATTGATAACGAGTTAACTAGTCAAAAGGTTAAAAGGATAGAGATTACTAACTAGTAAAAAAAAAAAATTAAAAGTTAAAGAAGTCTCATTTACCCAGTATTTGAATGATTCAAGGCACTCTGCTTTGACTATTTTTAATAGTCATTGTTTAAATTCATCTAAAAATGTCTTTCCGGTCTCAATGTAGCTTGGAAATGTCTGTCAAATTTTCATAGCCAAGGGGCAGCTAGGTGGCGCAGTGGATAGAGCACCATCCTTGAATTCAGGAGGACCTGAGTTCAAATCTGATCTCAGACACTTCCTAGCTGTGTGACCCTGGGCAAGTCACTAATCAAGTGTCCCAAGAAGAGTGCACCAATTATTCTTAGTAAAGAGGAAAGTTCTTTTTATTTCACACTTTAAATGATGATAGAACTTGTGTGTGAGTTTTCTGAAATAGTACCTGTTTATCTAAAAGGTTTTGAATTGAGGAAATATATGTACAGAGAGAGAGCACACTTCAAATCATCCCAAATAGATGAGAATCTTTGCAATTTTTAGATAATTCTGGATAATTCTATAACATTTCTTAGCAACTTATCTCAACTGTCAGGAAGTTCTTCCTTATGTCTAATCTAGACTTATCTTTATTCTATTCTTAGAGGAAGAGACTTCTTTCACTTTCAGTTGAAGACTACAATTAAATTATTTCTCAGTTTTTTTTTTTCTCATTGTGAATAACATGTCAATAAATTTGTGATCTTTATTTCTCTCAGAAGCTAACAATAAGCATAAAGCATTAGAGGGTGCAGTGGATAGAGTGTCAGGCCAGGAGTCAATTCAGTCCTAAATTCAGTTCTTGCCTCAGACACTAGCTGTGTGATCCTACGCAAGTCACTTAGCCCTGTTTCCTTCAGTTTCCTGTAAAATTGAAGATCAAAGAGATCATTATATACTTCAACAACAATATTACATGATGATCAATACTGATGGACGTGGCCCTCTCCAACAATGAGATGAACCAAATCAGTTCCAATAGAGCAGTAATGAACTGAACCAGTTACACCCGGCAAAAAAACTCTGGGAGATGACTATGAACTACTACATAGAATTCCCAATCCTTATGTTTTTTTCTGCCTGCATTTTTGATTTCCTTCATAGGCTAATTGTACACTATCTCAAAGTCTGATTCTTTTTGTACAGTAAAACAACTATTTAGATATGTATGCATATATTGTATTTAATTTATACTTTAACATATTTAACATGTATTGGTCAACCTGCCATCTGGGGGGGAGGGGAAGGAGGGGAAAAATGAAAACAAAAGGTTTGGCAATTGTCAATGTTGTAAAATTACTCATGCATATATCTGGTAAATAAAAACTATTAAAATAAATTTTAAAAATTACCCATAGGGGGGCAGCTAGACGGCTCAGTGGATAGAGCACCAGCCTTGAATTCAGGAGGACCTGAGTTCAAATTTGGTCTCAGACACTTAACACTTCCTAGCTGTGTTACCCTGGGCAAGTCACTTAACCCCAGCCTCAGGGGAAAAAAAAGTTACCCGTGTATATATCTGGTAAATAAAAACTATTAAAAAAAAACAAAACAAAAAACAAAAAAACTGAAGGTCATCTGTAAAATGATCCGGAAAAGGAAATGGCAAACTACTCCAGTATCTTTGCCAAGAAAACCCCAAATGGGATCATGAAGAATCAGACATGATGAAATGCCTGAATAAGAAAAACAAAGATAACAGTAGCAACAACAATAATAAGTGTTTTATAGCAAACTGATAGAGAGGTATGCTCAGAGGCAAGAAGACCTAGGTTAAAGTCCAGCTTCTGACCCATACTGGCTTTGTGATCCCTGGGAATGTCAACTCTCTAAGACTATAAGTTACAGAGCAAGTGGGACTAGCATAAGTAGAGGAAATTTCCTCACTGAAAGTTCCCTCTACTGAGAAACCACAAGTCCAATGCAAAAAATTAGAGAATAAATAGAAAAAAAAAAAAGCTCTCAAAAAATCTACCTTATTTTTGTGCAAGATACATGTTACATGTGTTTTTTTTTTTCCTTCAAGTTCCTTTAAGTTTCTCCTAGATGGCTTTTTTCTTTTCAATCTTTTCACACTCCTTGTGATTCTAAAAACATTGTTTTGAAAAGTTTTATTAGTATTCTTTAAAAAAAAAATCATTGTTACTTCCCAATGACTCTCCTCACCTTCATAGTCTCTCGTGACAATTAAGTTTGCCCTAAATGAATGGTATTTAAGACATAAATCATATATGAAACTATATGCCTCATCCTACTCTTAGGTTTTTGTTTAAATTTCTACAAATTTTCTCCATAATGAAGTCCCTTTCTGATTTCTACTTTCTTCTGTTTTAATTGTTAATAAACAAAATTTACTATCCTCGGAATTCGATGCTGAAGATCAGTTCTTTGTAGGACCTCTTGAGAAAACTGTCCTCAAACTTTGTAGCAAAGGCTTCAGCACCTGGAAAGGTTATAGTGTCCTATGGAATCTTTTCTATTGTTTGGTTCATAGCTCCTACCCAGAAAATCTGGAGAAATCACTATATGACAGCATCCAGTAGGCTGACACCAATTCCCCTTGCAAATACACATTTCACAATATTGAGGAAGAAAAGAAGTTTTATAGAAAGAATGAGAAAAACAAGTTCTCGGAAACAAAACAGAAATCCTCCAAGATCTATGGAAATTCTCAGTCATTTACAATCTCAGATATGTAACCTTTTCTCTCTTGTGTAGTTCCCATTGATTTTTTAATTTATTTTTTGCTCTCTTCTTGCTCTCATCTAATTTTTTTCTTTGGTGAATAGGCCTAATATACGTAGTTCCTTGGTTTTCTTAATAGATGCCCTTAACCAGGTCTTTCTTTGTCTCTCTCTGTGGGTGTGGGTGTTGGTGTCTCATTTTTAGGCGCTTTTTCTGTAGTTCCCTAATGGTCTCTACAGGAGTCCCAGATGTAGCTCTATTTGCTTATCTGCACAGATATTGTATTTTGGTCAAGGCCAAAACCTTCCCCTCTAATGCAAAATTAGTTCTGTTTCTGGGTATAGTCTGACTTTTGCCAATCAGAGGAAAATCCAGAGGTTTCCTTGACCCTGACAGTAGACCCCTAAATACCTGCAGAGCTTACAGGTCCTCTTACTGAATCTATTCCCATTTGCCATTGCTTCTGTTAGTTTCTGGCTACACAATACCTTGCTGAGGAACTCTTTCACTTATTATTTTTAGAAAAGCACCAATTTCAAACATATTAAATTAATATATACATATTATAAGCTTATTAAATTTTAAAAATTCATAGTGATTTCCCAGTATACAATGCATGCCTCAATGACCCTTCCCTTGTCACAAAGACATGTAACTAATTAGAACCTATTAAGAAAATAGCAAAGTTTAATAATAAAAAGTACATATTGTATCAGGATTCCCATACTTCTCTTTTGATAGGCAGAATATATTTCACAGGCAACTAGGTGGTGTAATTAATGGAACTTGGAATCAGGAGGACTTGTCTTTGAGTTCAAATCTAGCTCCAGACACTAGCTGTATAACCCTAGGCAAGTCACATATCCCTGTTTGCCTTACTTTCTTCATCTGTCAAATGAGCTAGAGAAGGAAATGGCAAACCACTCTAATATCTTTGCCAAGAAAATCCCCAAAAAAGGTCAGGGAGAGTCAAACATGACTGAAATGACTGAACAACATGGCCCTGTTCTGCATTTTCTAGATTTAGAAACTTCCTGGAGGACTGAAAGATTAAGTGATTTGTCCTGTGCCAAACAGCCAGTAAATAAGTCAGAGACTGGATTTGACCTTGAGTCTTCCTGACTCTGAGGTCTGCTCTCTAACCTTTTCCTCTCTGAGAATCTTCAAAAATGGGAATACCAAAGGAAATTGGCAACTTCTAAGCTGTCCCAACTCACTAGTGTGACCAGTTAAGTATCCTGCTATAGAACAAGTAAGTTTTATCCAAGCTTTTTTCCATGTTTTTTAAACATTATTTTAGGATCTTATCCAAAGGGAAGAAAAGGGAAGACAAATGCCAAGATGAAGCTATATTACTCTATTGAACATACAACATCTGCTTGTACTGGCAATGCTGCTAAGAGCAAACTGTTCTGTTCACAGCCTCTTCTGGCTAGTCATTCATTTTTTCTTTCTGGGGATCACACAAGGGACAAATGCAAAGACCCATTTGCTCCCACACAGTTTGAGAATGAGGAAAAAACCAGAGGAAGGCTCCCCAAATTTTTTTTCCCAACATAGAAAACAATTACCAAAAGAATGTCACAGAGTTCTACATTTTTTACCAGGCAGGACTATAGGAGGGGAGATCCTGGAAACAAAGCCTATATATTTCTCCATGTTCATGGATGAGTTGGAGGAGAAAATGGGGAAAGGAAAAAAGATAAGGGAGGACAGAAAATTTGCCTGAGAGGTGAATAGTCTATAGCAACTGTAGTGGCAAGGAATTGGAAATTGAGTGGATATCCATCAGTTGGGGAATGGCTAAATAGGTTAGGATGTATGCATGTTCTATAAGAAGTAATAAGCAGGTGAATTTCAGAAAAGCCTGAGAAGACTTACACAACCTGATGCTGAGTGAATTAAGAAGAATCAAAAGAATCAAAAGAATCAAAAGAATCAATAGCAAGATTGTGTGATGATCAACCATGATAGGATTAGCTCTTCTCAGGAATATAGCAGTCCACAACAATTCCAATAGTTATGGAATGGAAAATGCCGTCCACATCCTGAAAGAGAACTATGGAGACTATATGTCAATCAAAGTATACTATTTCCAACTTTTTAATTTATTTTTTTTGTCTTATTTGATTTTTTTCACAACATGACTAATATGGAAATGTGTTTAAAATGACTATACATGTAAAACTTATATCAGATTGCTTACTGTCTTGAAGTGGGGAGGGAAGGAGAAAAAATTTGGAACTCAAAACCTTATTTTTATATATAATTGGAAAAATAAAATACTATTGTGAAAAAAGTCTATAGCAATATATTATTCAAAGATATTGAAGAGGCTGTGAACAGCTGCCCTCTATCATGTGTACTCACATATCTACCCCATTGTTGATAGGCATTTGGCAAGGATAAAAAGTTAGTTCTAAATTCTAACAGTTGTGAAGAAGTAAGCCATGTTTGAATGCCCAACAAAAATAAGCATTGTAAATCTGTTTCTTTTCTCATACTGGAAAAGATGTCAGTGATGAGATGTCTCGGTCTCAGGCCAGAGCAGAAGTATCAGAAAAACAGAATGACCTTAGTAATGAATTCCATCCTAATTTTTGACAAATGTCTTATTTTGGGTTTAGAAACACCCCAAGTTTTTCAAAACACTTTTATTGACACTTTTTGTTTTTGTATTTTTGTCATCTCTGGAAAGGTCATAACTTTTCCTCTTGCTTCAGATTGAATCTTCTCCTGGTAGTCCCAATTTTTTATGAGTTAGGCTTTATTATAATAGCTTCCTTACCTTTAAAAAAAACCCTTGTATTTTTCCAGAAAGAGAACAAAATAGTTTTCTGCAAGAGACCTTTCCTAGTCCCTTTCTTCCATTCAAACTGCTAATGCCTTTTCCTTTAAGATTACCTTCTAGTTATATCTTTTAGGCATCTCATTATTTAGACATTGTTTATTTTTTTATTTTATTTTATTTTTTTAATTGTATAATTATAAATTTTTTTGACAGCATATATGCATGAGTAATTTTTTTTATAACATTATCCCTTGTATTCATTTTTCCAAATTTTCCCTTCCCTCCCTCTACTCCCTCCCCTAGATGACAGGCAATCCCATACATTTTACATGTGTTACAGTATAACTTAGATACAATCCAATTTTCTTGTTGCACGTTAAGTATTAGAATCTGAAGGTATAAGTAACCTGGGTAGATAGACAGTAGTGCTAACAGTTTACATTCACTTCCCAGTGTTCCATCTCTGGGTGTAGTTGTTTCTGTCCATCATTGATCAGCTGGAAGTGAGTTGGATCTTCTTTATGTTGAAGATATCTACTTCCATCAGAATACGTCCTCATACAGTATTATTTGTTGAAGTGTACAGCGATCTTCTGGTTCTGTTCATTTCACTCAGCATCAGTTGATGTAAGTCTCTCCAAACCTCTCTGTATTTCTCCTGCTGGTCATTTCTTACAGAGCAATAATATTCCATAACCTTCATATACCATAATTTACCCAACCATTCTCCAATTGATGGACATCCATTCATCTTCCAGTTTCTAGCCACTATGAAAAGAGCTGCTACAGACATTTTGGCACATACAGGTCCCTTTCCCCTCCTCAGTATTTCTTTGATATATAAGCCCAATAGCAGCACTGCTGGATCAAAGGGTATGCACAGTTTGATAACTTTTGGGGCATAGTTCCAAATTGCTCTCCAGAATGGCTGGATTCTTTCACAACTCCACCAACAATGTATCAATGTCCCACTTTTCCCACATCCCCTCCAACATTCATCATTATTTGTACCTGTCATCTTAGCCAATCTGACAGGTGTGTAGTGGTATCTCAGAGTTATATTTAGATATTGTTTAAACCAAAGCTTCTTAAATATTTTCTACTCAGAACCCCTTTTTACCCATGAAATTTTTATGTGATCTCAGGTCTACAGATATATAAAACAGGTATTCAAATCAAATATTTACTGATAATAAATCATAATTTTAGGACTTCCACATTCATTTGAGATCTCACATAGTATCATGACCCACAGTTTAAGAATATGGGGACTAACCCATTAAAATCGTAACTTGTTGAATGCCAGAATCTTTTTTGTTTTTGTTTTGTTTTTGCCCGCCTTTGCATCTCTGGCACTTGGCACAGAACCTGGCACAAAGTGCTTAATAAATGTTTTGTAATTGACCTGCCTTTAAATTTATCATATCAATAAGCATTTACAAAGTACCTCCTGTGAACCAGTATTTTGCTAAGTGTTGGTTATACAACGAAAGGGGGAAAAACCAAAAAACTAAAACAAAACAAACAAAAAAACAAACAAAAAAACCCAGTCACCAGCCTCAAAAGAGTTCACAGCCTAATGGGAGAAACCATATGTAAACTTCTGTAAGATCTAATACAGTATAAATGGGAGATAATTTCAGAAGGAAATTGACTATTAGTAGGAATAGGGAATATTTGATGGGAGCAAGAAACACACACTGGGAAAGAAGTCTTGAAGAAAATGGGATTTTAACTGATTCTTTAAAGGAAGCCAGTTGCAGATATGAAGAGAGAGCTTTCCAAATAAAGAAGATAACCAGTTAAAAAAAATGTTGGATTTGATAGTATACCTATATACCTGAGATCACATCTCATGGGTAAAAAAGGGCTTCTGAGTGGAAAATGTTTAAGAAATTCTGGAAAGACTTGTGGCAGGGAGAACAAAAAGAAAGTTAATCTGGGTGTGAAGTAATAAGAGTCTGCCTGAGCATGGCAGCTGTATGAATGGAAAGAAAGGGACATATATAAGAAATGTTGTGAAGGTAGAAATAATAAAACTTGGCAACAGATTGCACTTGTGAGTTGAGTTGTGATACTGTTGACAGTCATTGGAAAGTTTGGGAAAAGAGGTTTTTTGTTTGTTTTTATAAGGGGGAGATAATAAGTTCATTTTTGGACTTGTTGAGATGTCTACTAGACATCCAGTTTGAGGTATTAGTCTGAGGCATTTAGTGATGCAAGCTAGAGGTCAAAGTAGTGTTTAGAGCTAGATAAGTAGATCTGAGAGTTATCTGCAAAGAGCTAATAACTGATTCTTTGGAAGCTAATAAGAGCATCAAAGGAGATACATAATAAGGTAGAAGAAAGGAAGAAGACTCAGAACAGACTCTTAGGGAATACAGTTAGTGATGAAATAGAAAAAAGAGAAATAGATGGAGTCAGGGACAATTTGGGGGGTGGGATGGGGATAATTTCATTTTCTTATGGAAAATATGGTCTCTTTATTGAACAAATGCCTTTTCCATTCTAGCCTAGGGGAAACATATCACACTCTGTTGACTGGGAATCTTTGGTCATATAGTTCCTTCTACTTGGAACACCCTTCTGTCTTGACATTTTTTTGACATCCCAATCTACTTTTATTAATTTCTTTCCACAGACAGAAATAAACTATCCTCCTCTTCTTAATTGTAACATTTGACATATGACTTTCTTTGTAGCATTTTTAATATCTTTTAATTTTTTTCTTTTTCTTTTTTTTACTTAATAGTATTTTAGTTTTTTCTAGTTACATTTAAAGATGGTTTTTAACATTCATTTTTTAAAAAAACTCTTGAGTTCTAAATTTCTCTCCTCTCTCTGTTACTTTCCCTCTCTTAAGGATAGAAAACAATCTTATATAGGGTATACATGTAAAATCATTTTAAACTTATTTCTGTATCAGTCATGTTATGAAAGAAAAATCAGAACAAAAGGGAAAGAAAAAACAGAACAAAAAAGTGAAAATGGTAGCATTTTTTTCATTTAGTACTTTTCATTATGGGTACTTAGGCATGATCATATCTTTCAGATTTTTAAAGTCATTCAAGGAAATAGAAGCATACAGAATTTCTGAATTGAAGAAACTTGGAAACCCACTAATCCAATATTTACTTGTGTGGAATAGCAAGACCCTCACTCAAACTGACTACTTAGAAGCATCTCCACTACAAATGGAAAGTTCCTTTATTAGAATTCTCATAAGAAGCGGGCTATCCCAGCACCACGGAAAATTCACTGTCAGCAAGCTTTTATCATCAAAAATCACAAAAACCACAGTACTTCCCTAATCCACCCTATTCCTATTGGCTTTTCATTTCATATGCTGGATCCTTGCCCTCAGGGAATAAGGAAGCTTGTGGACTTCCTGCAAGGTCTTATTCAGGGAATAAGGAAGCTTGTGGACTTCCTGCAAGGTACTTTTGCAAGGGCTTTACAAGATGTGGTTGTCACAACAGCATTTTGCTAGGTCTGACATTAGCATTACTGTAAAGGGGCTAGTAATTTTATTTCTAAGAAATGGAAGCTGGGCCTCTCAGACTTCAATTATTTTAATAAACTGTGTCTGAGAAACTTTCAATATGTCTCACTCATACAGGAATGAGAATCTCTACTACCAACATCATTGATAAGGAGATTTTTCAGTCTTTGCTTAAAAACCTATAGTGATGAGGGATTTATTACCTCATTTTACTTTGGAGTAACTTCTTATCTGGGAATTTTTCTTTACATCAAATCTAAATCCTTTTCTCTGTATTTTAGTTCTTTTCTTTGAGGTCAACTAGAATAAATCTTATCCCTCTTGTGTGTGACAACCTTTCAAATATTTAGATAAATCTATCCTTCTACAGGTATAATATTCCCAGTTCTTTCAACCATTCCTCACTTAAGAAGTGTATTTCTTCACCATTTTAATTTACATACTCTGGTTGGTCTTTAGTTTATTAAAGTTCAATCAAAATTATCCCTAAAATTAAATTAGATCACTCAAATCTTGGTCAGAGAGATAACAATTTCCATATCACCTGTCTTGATAATAGGAAGAATCAACATTTTCCCAGGCTTGTCTAAACAAATACAATAAACAGGAGTGTACGTGATGGGGGTTGAGGTCCCTTTAAGATTCCTTTCTGATTTCCAACCCCCCAATGGCTGAAGAAGCTAGGATCTTTGATTCACAAATCCTGGTCAAAAAGCACTCTTTTGAATTCCATTGAACTTAGGCTTTCCCAGCCCCCACCGGATCTGAGATAATTTGGGCTTTCCTAGTCCCCCACTATCTGCTCAAGTTTCCCCAACCCCCACAAACAGCTTCTTCCTTATTTAAAAACCCATTGATTTCTATTAAAATCTAACCCTGGCCGAAACCAGCCAGGAGCCTGGGACTCCACCCACTTTCAAGATTATAAAAAGGGGAACCCTGGAAGTCCACTCTTGGCAGGAGCCTAAACATGGCATTCTTACGTCAGCCATGCCAACGGTTCCTGTCTGCCTGGCAATCAACTCTGGCCCTGGCGTCTTTCTACCCTTTACTTCTTTACTTTACCCTTACTTCTAAACCCCTACAATAAACTTTTTTTTATCAATCTAGGTTTTTGGGCCTGTAAATTCCTTTACAGGGGACTCTACACCATCATTAGACTATCCTTGCGCTGAACCAAAAGGGGTTCCCCCTTTCCTAATTCTTATCATACTCATTGGCCTAAAATTAGAATTCCTTTTCCTAACTGATTTGATCTTGGCCTAGGTAAATCTTTGAGATCTCCCATACTGATTGGTTTCTTGATAAAGTAGAAAAGGGGAGAAATTTTGACCCTAATATAATACTTAGTTATGTGTGGACTTAACTGAGTGAAGACATTCTTATGGGAATATAGCCTTAAACTATATCTTAATTGTGGCTTGAAACTTTATAATAACAAATAAAGCTATAACTAAAGAGTTGCAGGTGTTTATCTCCTCCTGTTTCCTACCACCTCTGAATTAGCATTTAAGTACCTCTTTTAAAAAGGCTATTTATTCTTTTATTTCTGGGTTAGATTTCCTCCATTACAATGTAAGCCTGATTTCCCCCAAATAATGGGAGAAAAGGTCAGGGGTGGGGGGAGGCTAAGAACTTCTGAATTTAGGATATTTAATCTTCTGTTTTGCAGTTTTTATTTTGCACTCCTTTTGCTGACAAATACCTTGTCAGATGGAAGATGCCCTTTCTTGTGAAATCGTAATAAATTCTTTTTTACTTTTTCTTATTCTAAAAGTCTCTGATTGTTTTTGTGGTTGATACTGTCCTATATAGTTATTAAATATAAGAAGGAATTATTCATTTGTTGCAAAACTATAGAGCGGTGGTCCTCAAACTTTTTAAATAGGGGGCCAGTTCACTGTCCCTCAGACTGTTGGAGGGCTGGACTATAGTAAAAACAAAAACTCACACTCTGCTTCCGCCCCTCAGCCCATTTGCCAAAACCCGGTGGGTCACATAAACATCCTCAGTGGCCTGTATCTGGCCTGCAGGCCTTAGTTTGAGAACCCCTGCTATAGAGATTCAGGAATATGATGGAGCTAATTCTCATACATAACTGAGAATCTATAATTCTCCAAAGCCTTTTCTTTCCCTCTCCTCCTAGGAAATTCTTTTTCTGTGTATCTTTCCCTAAAGTCTCTAGAATCTACCAAAGTCCTTTATGGCAGATAGTTGACACGATCAAGAGATATGTCTTCCCCTGAGTATTTAGCAGTTTGTAAAAGGACCTTAAGGTTTGGATGGAAACTGGTTTATGAATATAAAGACAATCATAGAAGGAGGGAACACTGACACCCTCCTGGTGGAGGAGGAAGCAGGGAAAGCTTCATGAAGAAAGTGCTTGAGCTGAGCCTTTAAAAAATAGGTGCCTAGATAGACTACTGAAGTGGGACTCTTTAGGATGTTAGTATTATTCTTGTAGAAAGGGGGTACATTCCATTGCCCTAAGAGTGTCAGAATTTCACATTTGTTAGTGGAGTGTTTTGTTTTCCTTCTACATGGGTGGACTTGAAATCTTTCCTAATTAATAATAATGGCTAGCATTTTTGTGATGCCTATTATGTGCCTGACACTGGGTTAAGTGCTTTAAAAACATTTTCTCATTTTTGGATTCCCAGAAGAACTAGGAGATGACCCTGTTATCTCTATTTTATAGATGAGGAAACTGAGACAGGCAGAAGTACAGGGACTTGTGTGAGGCTGAATTTGAACTAGTTTTCCTAAGTCCAGGTCCCCAACTGTGCCTTGTGTCCCTCCCCCCCCCCCCACTTCAATGGTTTATATTTAGTAAACTTTTGTTTTTGACTAGGTAAAAGGCCATGCTTTGCCTTATTTCTTACTTAGCCTTAATCACTGAATGCCTGTTGCCTCAGTCAAACTGAGACCTGGGAAAGTTTTCAGTTTAAAAAGACCAAAATTTCCCACTGTATTTGGGACCATCTTAAGTTATTTTGATCTGTATTTTATCAATAGATCCAGATGACTGAAGGAAAAAGTAAGGCTGATGACTTTGCACAGCCTACCATCATTTAAATTCAATTCACTTACAAGTCATGGCATCACCTCTCTGATGTCTTCAAGGATGAAAGCCAAACAACAGACTGTATTCTAGGTATATTAGCTTGGACAAAGAAAAAAAGTGGGAAGAATGTTAAATTTGGGTAATAGCTGAAAGTATAGTGTGAACAGAAGGTAAAGTTCAAGAAGAGAAATAGTTTTAAATCAATCTTGAAGATACATGGAAACCAGGCTGTAGTGGACTAAGGGATTTGTAACTTTATATTATAGTCAATGGGAAACCACTGAAGGTTTTTTAGTAGAGAATTAAAATTATAAGACTTGTGCTTTAGAGAAGACTAATTTTTCAGTGGTGTAGAGGATGAATGGAGAGCTGAAGGACCAGAAACAGGGAAGCCCATCATTCTATGAGAAAGTTGAAGAGGACTTGAACTAAGATATGTGGGCAGTATACATAGAAGAGATGTCATGGAGCTATGATCAGCTTAACTTGGTATCTAATCAAATACAGAAGAGAGCAGGGGAGAAGAAGGAACCATGGATAATGACATTACAAACCTGGCTCAATCTTATTGAACTATAATCCTTCAAACAAAAAAGAAGAGAAACATGCAGAGAGAGACAGCAGACCGAAACACAGACGGACAGAGAGAGAGGAAAGAAAAAGAGAGAGACACACAGACACATACACATTGAAAGGGGAAGGGGGAAACATTAGAGTGACTGATAGTTATCAACATTCATATCCCTTGAAACCAAAAGGAATTTTAGCACTCTCTATTTAGCAGTATACACTTTACTTTTCTTTGGTATTTCCAAAATTCCCTAAACTCTATTCTCCATAGAGTGATGATTTTAAGAGATTCCAGTTCCCTTATTCTTCTCTGATGTAAAGCCATTCTGTCCCTAACATTTTCAGGCCATCCTATGATTGGGCTATGATGGAATAGGGATAATTTCTTATTTTATTTTTTCCCCCAGTTACATGTAAAACAAATTTAAACATTTGTTTTTAAAGCTTTGAGTTCTAATTTACCTCCTTTCTTCCTTCCCCACTCCCACCTCTCTCAACAGAGCTAATTTTTTGGAAGAAGTTATATTTTTTTGATACAATTAAGGATGGGGAACTATACTGATGAGATTCAGGGTTCCTGGTGGTCAGGGAGTTAAATGATGAGGTTAGTGATAGGTTTGGGGTTCAGGGAACCAAATGAAGAGGTTTGTAAATCCCCCTAGGATTTGGCACATGGCAGGGAGTTGTGGGAACCCCCTTCTGGAGGCACAGAGGTCCTTCACAAAGGAATTTACGAACTCAAAAAGCTAGAATGATAAAAGAAGTTTATTATTGGCATGGAGAAGTCAGCCTTTGCTGTTCTTGAATAGAAAAAATGAATTTCTTAGTAGCAAGGTAAAGTTTCTAGTGGAAGAGTCCTGGCAGAGAGATACAGAATTTCTAGCAGAGAAATCCCGACAGAGAGATATAAAGTCTTGTTAGGGAAATAGGTGAGGAAGATAAAGAGAGGGTAATGCTGAAAGAGATTATCATTTCAGTGTGCAGAGGTTTCTGTTATGCCAGGGAAAGAGATTCCTTGGTATGTTAGGTCCTTTGCAAGTACTGAGCCCCCAGTTGGCTCATTTTATCTACAAGCTAAGGTTTGGAGGCTTGTCAGTGCAGTGTGATCTGGAATTAGAATAGAGATTCTTAGAATTGAATGAGTGTCTTTGGGATGATCTTTAATTCAATGGGAAGCTTAATCAATAGTGAGTGTTATCAATGGGGGTGGTGTCCCTCTCTCAGGATAACAGAATGAAGTTGTTTATCTTGTTTCCCTCAGGTGGGGTCCTTTACAGAGGCAGGGTTCAAGGAGAATCTCTCCTTCAAGGAGCTTCCCAAGTGCTTCTCCTCATGGCTTACCCAGAAGGCAGAGAGAGAAAGAGAAAGAGTTTTGGGGCTCCCCTCATCAATACTACCTGTTTTTTGGTATCCTTCACACATAACTAAATTCATTAAATCAGTATCCAAAAAAATTTCATAGTCATATAAACTTGGAAATTTATTTATTCTTTGAAATTCTGGACCTGAATCCTTCATGGGATAAATAATTTTCATACTTGCAGTTTATGCTAGTGATACCCTTAAAAAAAGAGGGGGGGGGACAGGTTTAGATGCTAGACAGACAAGATAGAAGAATAATGCTTTGCATGTGTTCAGAAATAGCTGATCTAAAACTGATGAGATGTGAGAATGAGGGTAAGAGATCCCCTTGGCCAGTGGCAGGTTTTGTGAAAGAATTTACAAACCCCAATAAAAAAGGGCATAAGGTTTGCAGCAAAGAATGGATTTATTTATGATAAGAAGAAAGCTTTCTTAGTGGGCAAACTCCTGTCAAGGATTAGAAAAGATGGGTTTACACTGAAAAGAAAATATCATCAGTGGGCAAACTCCTGTTAGGACTTCTACAAAGATAGGTTGACAAACCCTTGGTTATATCAGGTCAGTCTTAGTCTGGAGTTGGGGAGCAATTTGAGCCATTCAATAGAGGATGTTGACTATGTCCCAGGCCCAGATTTCCAATTGAATGAGATTACTTATCTTGGGAAGAGTGTATCCTTCCCAGGGTTTGAGAGTCAGGAGCACTCTTCCCCTCAAAGTGGACACAGTTTACATCAGGGCCTTTCCAACACTTTCCCCCAAAAGATCTCAGTTTATATCAAAGCTAATAATATACAATTTTGAGATTGGCAGAATAATAAAATATTATACTGAAAAAAAAAGTCTGTTGGGCTATACAAAGTAAATTATCACTTTCCAGTAATTAGTACAATGCCAGATACATTATTATTCTGCCAGTCTCAAAACTGTATATATTATTTATTACCCTAAAATCTTTAAGGTAGAGCAAACTCTAGATCTTTGATAGCTGGGCAATCCTTGATAGCAAGGAGTAGCAGTAGTGCTAGTGAGACACAGCTTGAATTTCATAGCCCAAGTTACTCCTTGAGGTAAGCAGGACAGAGACCTTTACCTTTCTTTAAGTGGACTTTTTTTTACAGCCCTGCTCCAAATAGAAGCCTGAATGAAATTCTTAGCTAAATATTTTTCATTGACAAAACCTTTCTAAAACCATGGTTACTTTATCCAATAAGAAATCAAAGTTATATTGTCAACTTTGAGATTTATTTCTCCTTTAAAAGAACCTATTTTAATTGTAAATCTTCCCCCACTCCAAATTCCATTTTTAGGAATTTGGCCTACCTTATGGCATCTTGGGTTTTCTAGGAAATTGCCACATGTTATTTTATCTTATTCCTTGTTATAGCTAAGTCTTTTTGGAATACTAAACTTCTTTTTAGGATTAGCCCACCAGTCAATGGTGTAATCCTCTGCTAAAACTTCTTTAGGCCCACCTTATGACATCTCAGGTTCTCTAGGAGCTTGCCATGTCAAGGTGTCTTTCCTCTTAATGATGTCTTCCTTCTTAATGGCATCTTCCACCATGTTTAATTGTGAATTCCATTAGGAAACTTAGCTCTCCTCTTTCCTCTTGTTTATTGCTAAAATTTCATAAAAATTTACCCTGCAAATAGAGTAATAAATCTTTTACTTTTGACTTGATGATGAAGGTCTAAGTCTACAAATTCTTTTGAGACAATCTATAATACCAGCCTGTAATTCCAACATGCCCCCAAACCCTCTTTCCCTAAAATTTGTTGCCAATGCCATTAATACTACTCAGTAGCTATAAAATCTATCATAACGATTTCAAATTCCTAGGTTGAAGAAACTTGAGAAGTAATGTAATATCTGTATTAAGCAGATACTTAATAAGCTACAAAAAGAGACAATTATACAAACAAAGAGGGCTATTTTGGTTGTTCATTTGAAATTTTTTTCCCACAAAACTTATGGGGTTTATCACTGCAAAATGGGTGGCTATTATCCTCATTTTATAATTAGGGAAACTGAGGCAAAGGTAAAATGACTTAGGGTCACACAACTTTTAGGGGGCTGAGATTGGATTTGAATTCAGGTCTTTTTGATTCTAGGCCCAGAGCACTATAAACCATGTCATCTAGCTGTCTAGTTAAGTGAATATAAAAAATTGCTTTGAAGGGATTCATTATTTTAAAAATACAACTTGGAAAAATTGATTGGCAACAAAATTTAGGTAAAATGTAATGTTTGGTGTTATCACTAAATACTGTAAAGTTAAATAAGCATTTTTCAATTAACCATGGTAGGCTCCCAAAACAGAATTTCACATATACAATTAGATTAGGCATAACAAATTTTTTGGCTGGTTTTGCTCAACTGCTTTTGATATCTATGTTTGTGAGGAGATTTCCTTGGGGGTTTGTTTTGGTAAGTCTATTGTTTCAATAGTAAGTATAACCCTGACCCAAAATTCATAGGTTTAGCCAACTTGGAATCAGAGATTCTCCAAGAACTACCTGAATGCTCTATGCAAATATTTCCCAGTGTTTTGCATAACTTCACATGTGGTTTCTTAATTGTGGTTGAGGATAAGGGAGAGAGTCTAGAATTCAGAAATCTTAAAAACAAATGTAAAAAACAAGTTTTGAATATAACTGCAGGGAAAATATTAAATAAATAAAATTTTTTAAAAAGTGTTTCTCAATTATTCCTTCTTTGCTCAAGTCTAATCAGAGTTGAGATTGTGAGAACCTGTACTTGATTTGGCAGGAATTAAGACATCTAAACCCATGACTTACCAGAATGTTGCAATCACACCTCGTTAAGTATACTGGCAATATTTGAAGCAAAAGGATCAGTGGAGCTAATATGAGACATTCCTGGTACATGCTTGAAATATCACCAGGAATTATGTCACAGGATTTACTTCATATTAGCTGATATTTGAGTGAGAATCTTGGCTACCTTCCCCACTTAGGGGAAGTAGACAGCTTCAATAGCTTTCAAGTGTACATGGCATCAGTACTTAAACTGATTTCCAATATATCTGATAATTGTTTCTCAAAAAAAATAACAAGGAAACAATATTTTGTTTTGTCCTCTATAAATAAGGGGAAAGCAGAATATTTTGAAAGTGGCAGTAAGTCACAGCAGATGTGACTCAGACTCTTCAGCCACTGACTAGACTAATATATGATACCCTAGAGGTAATAGGTGAACATATAGCCAATGTGGCACATAGCTGCTTATGAGCACTGGATGGCATGTTGTATCGTGGGAAGGAAAGCAAGCACATGATTAAATGCTCATAAAGTGGATCACATCTGAATTGAATTTTGTTTACTAATGTTGGGGTCCTTTTGCTAAGACTAAAGGAGCTTTGGAGAAGTGTTAGATGATAGTGCTGAAAGCAATTAAAATGACTAAAAACAGTTTTTATTTGGCAGTATTGATAGGAAAGATACATTTACTTAATTGGAGATATTCAAGAAAGCCTGAAGGAAAAATCAGAGTTGATACTGGGAGTGAGGCAATATTCATCTAACAGGACATCTTTCTAACCTTGGACAGTCTGTTGAATTCTGTCTTCTTCTATCCCAACCCCTTTTAAACTCTGAGTCCAGGACTGCTATTTTCATACTAAGACAGCCCATCAATTCCACATAATTGGGCCAGGACAGAGGGTAATAAGATCATAGAGAGAGAAAGAACTTGTTTCAAAGGCCATTTGATCTTTTTATTTTTCTTACAAATTAGGAAACCAAGACCCAAGATTAAATAAATTGCCAAGGTAACACAGGTAAAAGTCAGGTCCTCTGTTTCTAGGGCCAGTGGTCTTTTTACTTTTTTCCAGATTTATGCACTCAAAGTGGAGGAAGAGGGAATAATAGGGAAGGGGTAAAACCAGGGATGTAAGTGGCTAAAGGAGAGAATCTACAAAGGTCTATGGAAAAGTTATTTTTAGGATATTGTCCAAGATTATGCGAAGTTCTCCCTGGAACTTTTGAGTTTCACATCACTTCATGCTCAGCATGTGGGCAATTGAAGTATTTTATTGGGAGGAGTGGGATCTCTTTTAAGCAGTTCTGATTATTTTCCTCTAATCTTAAGGCCATCAACAGGGAAGCTGCCAGTTAGCTGGGGAATTGGAACTTTTTGGCCTGAAAATTTCAGGCGTAGAAGATTCCGATATGGTGAGTTTGAGAAAAGGAGGAAGGCAAGAGGAAAAGAAGTGTGGTTAAAGAAAAGATACTTTGCTGAATTACAAAATCTGGGCTGTGATTTTTCTGGACTATAGTAACTGTATATGGTATATGTAAAACTTATTTTGTTTAAATGTCATGTGGTATGATAATTTACAGGGACCAAAAATTTTTGACTGAGGGGGAAAATGTGGTAAATTCTGGGATATTTTTCTTTTCCTCTCCTTATATTTGATTAATTGGGGAAAATAAACTATGTTTCTATGAAGATAAGCTTAGGGTGAATGCAAGTGGAAATTAGGAGACAATGGGACGGGAGAATTGGTGTTTTGGATAAGAGCAATGACCCCTAAAAAAAAAAAAAAAAGGTTTTTGGAGAATTTTTGCCTACATTTGGTCCATCAGAGAAAGCACAAAAATATGACTCATTGTTTCCTTGCCTGAGAAACTAGTGGACTACTATTGATAAGGATGTTGTTCTGACAGTTGTGAGAATAGCATATGCTGTAAGTTAAAGAAAGACACTTTCTTATAGAAAAGATACTTTTAACCAGTTAGAAGTAAAATATAGGGACTTTTGGGGGTTGAGAGTTTTCTTGAGAGGCAGTAAATTATTCAATTCTGATTTGAGGCAGTAAATTATTCTAGAGATTTGTAGATATCTTTGGGATTAATGATTGTGCATTCAAGGATTTAAATTTTCCCTTTTGTTAATTTTTTTTGTGTGTTATCTTGCTTTTATGTTACTTTCCATTCTGAATATATCCATTTCTATTCCTCTACCAAGAGTGGTATTGTTCATAAAATGATCAAAAAGGAAGCAGAAGGATAAAAGTAGATGAGCAAAAGCAACCAAGTCATCCAGTTGATTGAAAATATATGTGATGTTCCAAAACTCTGCTAATGGGTGTGGAGAAGTATATAATTTCAACCTTACTCTGGGACCAAGCTTGGTTATCATAATTATACAATGCTCATTTTTTTTCTTTTTTTCCCCCCCCTGTTTACATTGCTATCATGTATATTGCTTTCTTTATTCTTCATCAGTTTAATATCTTACTATTTTCATTCAATGAAATACTTTTTTTTCTGTAATAATGTGAACTTCATGCTTGCAAATATCTTAAGAGGTACCATGTGTAGATTTTCTTAGGTTTCTTGGGTAGAGGCTTTCAGCCAAGAAATGAGAAGTTCTCTGAAGCATACCTTTGTGCCAGGAGATAGTGTGTAAAGGTAGAAATATTTGTGTCAGAAACTATTGGTGATCTCTAGAATAAATTTTCTATGCTAGAATATTAAAACAGAAAGCAATGTTTTTATGTGGAATAGCAGAGGTCAGAAGGGATAGATAGATCATAAAAGGCATGTAGTCGAGCTAAAGAGTGAGAAAGAATGAAAAAACCATTGGAATACTTATTAAAGTTCCATTAATAATAATTTTCCACCTACCAGCAGCCATGAGAGAAGCTTAGTCTCTCAATTTTAGCATAAATTGAAATGGTAAAGATAGTACAAGGGGGAACAGAAGAGGAAATTTTCCTCCCTTTGTACCTAGAAAGAATGTTTGTCTTCTACTCCCATTATGTTGAGGCATAGGACACCTGCTCATGTAGTTAATTACCCTTTTAAAATAAAGATACAGAAATCTTTAAAAATATTTAACATCTTTTAAAAATGTATGCCATTTTTGCAGAGGGAAAAACATACATAGAGATGAGATGGGACTGTTACCCTCCAAGTAGACCAGGGAGTTTTTAATGTGCCAGGCCACAGGGTGGGGCATAAAGATGTCCAGTTCCATCATGTACAATTGAAATCTGCTGGTGTCTTGGAGTCTTTTTTACAGTAGCCCTCAACCGCAGCCCAGCCTTGGATTCAGATCTAGGGTCTGTTAATTATACTAGAGACCTAAACTGCTCCCATATGTTATTAGTGCCTAATTCTAACAAAAACAAAAACATTATAGTCTTGTAGAAAATTAATTGTTATTTCTACTGAAGCAGCTGTACACTTGGCAACTCTAGCTGCTTTGATCAGTAGGAGTAGGATATTTGCTGTATTACAGTTCCCTAGCAGACCTGATACTGTCAGTTTGGGAAGCAATTGGCCATTTTATTTGGTACATTTAAGGGAACGTTTGTGAGAGACAGAGTGACAAAGTAGGTAGAGAGTTGGTTTTAAAGTTAGGGTGACTAAGGTTCAAAGTTTATTTCTGATACATACTAGCTTTAGGATCTTGTGCAAAACACTTAATTTCTCATATATATACATATCCATACAATTATTTTGCTGCACATTTTGAAATAATGTACAATTAACCTGTGAAGGAAATAAAAAATGCAAGCAGACAAAAAGAGGGATTGGAAATTCTATGTAGTGGTTCACACTCATTTCCTAGGGTTCTTTCGCGGGGTGTAACTAGTTCTATTCATTATTGAACAGATGGAACTGATTTGGTTCATCTCATTGTTCAAGAGAGTCACGTCCCTCATCAAGTCTTTCCAGGCCTTTCTGAAATCATCCTGCTGGTCATTTCTTACAGAACAATAATATTCTGTAACATTCACATACCATAATTTATTCAGCCATTCTCCAATTGATGGGCATCCATTTAATTTCCAGTTTCTGGCCACTACAAAGAGGGCTGCTACAAACATTTTTGCACATACAGGTCCCTTTCCTTTCTTTAAGATCTTTTTGGGATATAAGCCCAGTAGAAACACTACTGGATCAAAGAGTATGCACAGTTTGATAACTTTTTGAGCATAGTTTCTATTTGGTATTTTTTTGGCAAAGATAATGGAGTTGTTTTCCATTTCTTTCTCCAGCTTATTTTACAGGTAGGAAAATGAGGCAAGCAGGATGAAAAGACTTGCCCAGGACCACACAGCTAGCCAGTTCCTGAAGCCAGGTTTGAACTTAGGAAGATAAGTATTCCTAACTTTAGACCTGACTCCCTAAGCACTGTGTCATCTATTTGAATCCTGCTTATCTAATGGCCTTTAAAAAGTGACAAGAGAAAGATATCTTTGCTAAAGGAAGCATCAGGTCTTGGCATGTTATACTATATAATTCTTCCTAAGATATCTGAGTCATTCTTTACACCATACATGAAATCAGTTCAGGAATGCCAACCAGGGTCAGGTATTTATGTGGAGGGGGAAGAGGCATCCATTTATGTGGGTCCTATTTTTTTAGATTTTTATTCTTTAGGCAGATAGTTGATGGTAATTAGGCCTAAAACTGGGCTTTAGGGCATAAAATATTTTATTTATGAGGGAAAGTTTATAGAAAAGGGACAAAACAAGGAAGTGGTACCAGGTAGGAGAATTGAGAGTCTCCAGATCATAGAATAATAGAAAGAGAAATAATCTAGATTTTTTGGGAGGACTACAAAAAGTAATATGTTATCTCCTACCTTTAAAATAAATGTGATTTTAATTACTGGGAGTGATGGTACACACATGTAGTCATTCCCTGGTATAGGGAAATGAAAGTGGTGGATCACTTGAATTTGAGAGTGGTGAGGGCAATAAGGCTGAAGCCCCTAGAGTATCCAAACTAGCATCAGATTAAGTTGTCTAAAGTATAGTGAACTCATCCAAGTTGGAAATGGAGCAGGTCAAAATTTCTTTTTTTTTTTTCTCAAAATTTCAATGAATAATATTTAGCAGTTGGAAACAGACTCTGAATGACCCTTGTACTTAGCTTTTCATACTGAACTAGGGAAAAATCAGCAACAGCAAGAGGAACTTGCTGATTTTTCATCAAGTAAGATGAACTGATTTCTACGATAGCCAGTCACTGAAGTTAGAAAATTTCAGAGAAGCATCCTCTATCTTACTAATCATGTTTACAAGGCTTTAATTCTGTTTGCAACTGCATATCTCTGTAAATCAAGATTCTCAGTCTTCTTCTCAATTAAATCCCACGCCAAAAACAAACTGGAAGCTAAATGTGATAGGTTAAGATTCTCTTTTCAAAAGCTATTCCAAATACGATTGTGATAGAACATACTATTGGCTGAATGTTGAAATGATGAAAGGAAAGGTTTCAGAAAAACCTTGGAAGACTTGTATGAAGTGATATAAAGTAACAAAAACAAATAACCAAGAAGAACAATTTATACAGTATTAGCAATATTGTAATGATAATGACTTAGTAACTGATCAATGTAATGACTGACCACAATTCCAAAGTACTGATGATGAATCATACTAACCACCTCCAGATTGCTTCAGTGTATACTTTGAAACATATTTTCTTCTTTTTATTTTTCTTGGATTTTTTTTTTTTGAAACATGGCTAATGCAGAAATTTATTTTTTGTTTTTCTTGTCTTTTCAATGGATAGGGAAGAGAGAGTGAGAAGGAAGAAAATTTGGGACTGAAAATAAAAACAAATTTATATCAAGAATTGCAAAAATTAGTTCCTATGTTGAAAGTATTGATTAATAAAAAAATAGAATCATGGGTTTTACCAAATTTATTTGAATGTATTCCAATAAAAACCTAATACTATCCTACTCTCATGAATAGCTTTTATGTGGCATTTATATACAAAATAAAGTTTTCTTTATGAAAAATTAATCTTTTTTATTTCATTTCTTAAGAGGCAATTAGCATAATATATAGAAAGGGCATCAAAGGCCCGAATATTGGGTTCAAATGATGCCTCGGACACATATTGGTCTTGTGAACCTAGACTAGTTCTCAACTTCTCACTATTCTAGGCAATTGTGGAGAGAAAAGGAAAGGGACTGGGGAGAGAGAAAAGAACAAGCTCTTATATGGCATCAACTATTTACAAGGCTCTGTGTTAAAAGCTTTACAGATCTCTAATCCTCCCAACAACTCTGTGAGGTAGGTGTTGTTATTTTGCCTGTTTTTATAATTGAAGAAATTGCGGTAAATATCAATCAGTTAAGTGACTTTCCTAGACAGGTAGTAAACCAAAATTGCAGAGAAGTGTTGAGCTGCACTTTTTTTTTCTTTTTAAATTTCATTAAAAAATTTTTTTTTGAGATTTAAATTTTTTTCAATAGTATTTTATTTTCCCAAAAACATACAAAAATAGTTTTCAACATTTACCTCTGCAAAATCTTGTGTTCCAAATTTTTCTCTCTTCACTCTGTTTTCCTTCCCTTTCCCCAAGACAGTAAACAATCAGATATGGGTTAAATATATGAAATTCTTCCAAAACATATTTCCATATTTTTCATGTTACACAAGAAAAATTGGATCAAGAGGGGGAAAATCTATGAGAAGGAGAAAAAAAACCAAGCAAACAAACAACAACAAAAGGATGAAAATACTAAGCTTTGATCCACATAAAGTTTCCATAGTTCTTTCTCTGGAAGCAGGTGGCACTCTCCATCCCAAGTGTATTGGGATCTGCATTTTTTTTTAAACATTTTAAACATTCATTTAAATTTTTTTCTGAAAGTTTCAAATTTTAGCGTTCCAAAATTCTTCTTCCAAACCTATCCCCATTCATTGAGAAGGCAAGCAATGGAATACTCATTATACATGTAAAGTCATATAAAACATTTTCATATTAGTCATGTTTAAAAAAAAGGCAAGAAAAATAAAGAAGTTGAAAAAACAATATACTTCAGTTTGCACTCAAATTCATAGGTTTTCTCTCTCTGGAGATGGAGAGAAGTTTTCATTATTTGTCCTTTAAAATTGTCTTGGATCATTGTATTGATCAGGATAGCTAAGACTTTCAGTTGATCATAATTACAATATTGCTATTATTATATACTATGTTCTCTCAGTTCTGTATACTTTATTTTGTATCATTTCATTTTAGTTTTCCCAGGTTTTTTTGAATCCACTCTCCTTGTCATTTCTTGTGACACAATAGTACACACAATAATAGCCCATCACAGTCATACACCATATCTCTTATTCATTCATTCCCCAACTTAATGGTCATCCCCTCAATTTCTAATTCTTCGCCACCAGAAAAAGGAGCTACTATAAATATTTTTGTACATACAGATCCTTTTCACTTTTTTATGATCTCTTTATGATATAAGCCTAATAATGATATGGCAGGGGGAAGGGTATACACAGTTTTATAGGCCTTCATCCAAATTGTTCTACAGAATAGTTGGATCAGTTTGCAGCTCTACCAATAGTGCACTAGTTTATCTATATTTCTACATTTCTCTCCAGTATTTGTCATTTTCTTTTTTTGTTGTGCTAGTCAATCTGATAGGTATGAATTGACCCTTTAGAGTTGTTTTGATTATCATTTCTCCAGTTATTAATAATTTAGAACATTTTTTCATATAATTATTGAAAGATTTGTTTCTGAAATGACCCTTGTTGGTAAAGGGAGTTTCTTGTACCAATGAAATCACAAGTTCATTCTCTTCTCTATTTTGAATTTTTTATATGTATATACTTGATAAAGCCTAGAATTTAGTTTACTGTCATATCAAATAGGGGTTATGATAAGTGTTATAAAAACTAAAAGGGATCAAAAGAGATTTGGAGGCCTTGGCCTATAACAAGGGATTTTTTTAGAATAACAAAATTATTTCTATTGTTTTTTATATCACCAGAATTATTCCAAAAATTCATCTCATGCAAACAAATAATATTTTAAAAAACTTAATATTTTTTTTCTAAATAAATGCAAAGATAATTTTCAACATTCACCTTCGAAAAACTTTGTTTTCCAAAATTTTCTCACTCTTTTTTCCTGTCCTCCTCCCCAAGACAGCAAGCAGCAATATAATATAGGTTAAACATGTGTAATTCTAAACATATTTCCATATTTATTATGCTGCACATGAAAAATTAGACTGAGAAGGAAAAAAACCATGAGAAAGAAAACAAAACAAAAAAACCCAAGCAAACAACAATAAAAATAGTGAAAATACTATGTTTTTATCCACAATCAGACTCCATAATTTTCTCTGTAGATGTGAATGGCACTCTCTGTTACAAATCTATTGGGATTCTTGGATCACCTCATTGTTGAAAAGAGTCAAGTCCCTCACAATTGATCATCACTTAATCTTCTTGTTGCTGTGTACAATGTTCTTTTGATTCTGCTCACTTCACTTAGCCATCAGTTCATGTAAATCTTTCCAGCCTTTTGAAAATCAGCTTATTCATCATTTCTTATAGCACAATAATATTCCATTGCATTCAAATATCATGACTTATTCAGCCATTCCCCATCCACTCAAATCCCAATTCCTTGCCACTACAAAAAGGGCTACTACAAACATTTTTGCACATAGGGATCCTTTCCCCTTTTTTTATGATCTCTTTTGATCCTGCAAGGATCAAAGAGTATGCACAATTTTTTAGTTCTTTGAACATAGTTCCAAATTGTTCTCCAGAATGATTGGAGCATTTAGAAACATCCCCAGCAATTTATTAGTATTCCAGTTTTTCCACACCCCCTCCAATGTTTATCATTATCCTTTCCTATTATTTTAGCCAATTTGAGAGGTGTGAAGTGATACCTCAAAGTTGTCTTAATTTGCATTTCCCCAATCAATGATGATTTAGAATATTTTTAATATGCTTTCCTTCTGATCCGACTGAACTGGTTTTGTTTGTGCAAAAGCTTTTAAATTAATGTAATCAAAATTATCCATTTTTCATTTCATAATGTTCTCTAGTTCTTCTTTGTCTATAAATACTTCCCTTCCTTACAGATCTGAGAGGCAGACAATTCTAGCTCTCTTAATTTCTTATAGTATCACCCTTTTATGTCTAAATTATGGCAGCCATTTCGACCTTAGCTTGGTATAGAATGTGTTAGATTTTAGTCAATGCCTAATTTCTATCACACTGTTTTCCAGTTTTCCTAGCAATTTTTGTCAAATAGTGAATTTTTATCTCAGTAGCTGGAGCCTTTGGGTTTATCAACAAATAATATTTTTAAATAAAAACAAAACAAATCCAACCAACCAAATGAATTAGCATATCAAAAAGTCTGAAAATATTGTTCCACATATTCCCTGTAGAGATTCTATGGCTCTCTGCTCTTTACAAAGGACTAGATTGAGGGTATTTTCTATTTTTTTTTTTTTTTTGTTTTGTTTTTTGTTTTTTGTAAGGTTGCAGCATTCATTATTTGACTGTATGACAGGAGTTAAATGAATGCCCAGTACCCTGTTTTGGGATTCAGGAGAGCTGAAGCATGCATGGACGTTGTGAGTTAGTGTGCCATGTTGATTCCTTTACCTACAGCAGAACCAGTATAGTCTCTCTGCTCTGTAATTGGTTTGATCCTTCACTGATTATATTCCCTTAATCACATAGATCCAAGTAGCCTAGTTCTATTTATACACTTCACAATCAGATTAACTTTTACAAAGAAACATTTTATTCCAAGTGAATACAAGAACAAACATAAAATTTTTGTCTCCATCATCTTGATGGCTTAATTCCCTCTGTATCCCTTTAGACTCCAGGAAGGAGAGGGAGAGGAGTAGGGGGACGGGGAACACTAATCAATTTTAAAAATGCAACCAGTTATAGACACAACAGAGACTTCTCCCAACCATATGGCTAACCAATGCAAAGTGTCTACTCCTGCACCACTTTTTTTTTTTTTATCTCCTAGGAGCAAATCCCTGGAGTGGATGCCTCCATCTCAGGCATATGTCTAACCATAATTACAACTGTTTTCTTTTTACATTGTTGTAGTCATTGAGTATATTGAGTTTTTGGCTCTGCTTATTTATTTCTCTCTGTATATCAGATTGTGTAAATATTTCTAGGTAGAACAGGGATTCTTTTTTTTGGGTTGGGGGGGGGGGAGGAAAGGGCAGAGAGGGACAGCTACATGGTGCAGTGGATAGAGCACCAGCCCTGAAGTCAGGAGGACCAAGTTCAAATGTGGTCCCAAACACTTGACACCTTCTAGCTGTGTGACCCTGGGCAAGTCACTAAACCTCAGTTGCCTCAGCAAAATAAAATAAAAAAAGTTATTTTCCCAAATATATACAAAGGTAGTTTTCAACATTCACCTTTGCAAATTGTTGCAAATTGTTTTGCAAAATTTTCTCCTTCTCTCCCTCTCCCTTCCTCCTCCCCGAGACAACAAGCAATCTAATATGAGTTAAACATGTGCAATTCTTCTAAATATATTTCCATATTCATCATACTGTGTAAGAAAAATCAAATCAAAAGGAAAAATACATGAAAGAATAATAAACAAATAACAACAAAAAGGTGAAAATATTCTACTTTGATCCACATTGAGTTTCCATAGTTCTCTCTCTGCATGTAAATGGCTCTTTCCATCACAAGTCTGTTGGAATGGACAGGTGTCATTCTAAATGAAGCTAAAGTAGCTATCTTTTCCTTCCATTAATAGTCCTTATGAATCCCAATGATAAGAACAGAATTTTGAATTTGTGCATTTTACTTTGGTTTTGTATTTCTGCTATTTATCTGTCTCTGTTTTCTTTTACTAGTTTCAGTTTTTCTGGTATGGGTTTTCTCTTTAAACTGGTTATGTATTTAGCCATAACAAAGGGATTTTATTGCATCTTTAAAATGAGACAAATTTAACATTTTAATTTAAAATGGTAAAAATTCAAATGATAGTCTATAATTATTCTCAAGTTATTTCAGTTTTTAAAAAGTTACAGCTTTTTGGCAACTCAGTTAATTTTATTGAATATACCAAAATGAAAATAAGACAGTTCCATCTCTTTCTCATTTAGTTAAAATCAGGAAATTTTAAAAAAGTACAAAGAGAGAAAAGCCACAATGGTACCATGTGCTTATTGTCAAATGGTGACTGATAGGGAGATAAAAGACAGCTGCATGGTAGACCATTTCCACTTACATTGCCATTACCTCTATTTCTCTCTCTACCTATAGGCCCACAACATTTCTTCTTCTTCCCCTGAAAGCTACTAGGGAACACAATAAAGTTTGTTCACTCTAAATTTTTATATGCATATGTAATTCTGTCCCAGAATCCATTTAAAAGATTTTTCATCACTATGAAATAAGACAAATGGAAATAGTAAGAGAATACCTATACCTCCTCTGAAGCAGGGTGGGAAGGGCCCCTCCATCATGGATTTCTGGAAGCAGACTCACTAAACCTATATATCATGATGCATGATTTCAGGCCTGGGCCCTCATCAGCCAATCTCTTTCCCCTTCTCAATTACATAAGATTTTTAAAAACCAATGAAATTAAAGAAATTATTTGAAACTTTCATACAAAGCCTTTTAAAGTTTGATTTTATATCTTTCATGTACAAATACAGCAAATATCAGTGACATGACTGATAGTGGCAGAGTATGCTTGGAACAACATTCAATATGTTCAGCTAAATTTTGGTCTTGTTTGAACATGTACTATGCCACTTAATTGCTGTGCCATATTTTTAGAAGTGGATTTGCTGTGAATTTCATTTGTGATGATTTTGAGTTGAACTTTGCTTTCATGGAAAAAAATGGATGTCATAGAAAATTACAAGTATGATGAATTTAGAGATGCATAGGAAGATATAGAACTGTTGCAGAGAAAAGAATAGTCATGATAATGCACACAAAACAAAAAGAAACTTTCATCCTGTATAATTAAAATTATCAAGTTTGGTTCTTGAAAAGAGTTGAGAAAATATACCTTTCTCTCTTTATTTAGACAAGGTGGAGCTATGGATGAATAATACTAGATAAAATGTCAGAGTCACTCTATAGAGTAGTTTTACTGAACTAATTTAAAATTTTTTCTTTTAAAATCTGTTACAAGGAATGTCTAGTTGGGTACATATGAAGGTAATGATATATTCTTAAGTGAATGTGATGCAAAAACAAAAGCTATCAACAAATATAAGTATGGTGTAAACCCTGGCATCATTCTCATAACCCCATTTAGATTGGCAGATTGGGTTCCCAAAGAACACTTACTATTCTTCCCCATTGGAGGTCTAGAGGTAACCTTGAAGGATTGGAGATATTTTTCTTTTTTTAAAATTTCTTTTTAATTTTTTAAAATTTTATTTATTCATTTATTTATTTTATTAATTATAGTTTTTATTTACCAGATATATGCATGGGCAATTTTACAACATTGACAATTGCCAAACCTTTTGTTCTAATTTTTCCCCTCCTTCCCTCCCCCTCCCCAGATGGCAGGTTGACCAATACATGTTAAATATGTTAAAGTATAAATTAAATACAATATATGTATACATGTTCAAACAGTTGTTTTGCTGTACAAAAAGAATCGGATTTTGAAATAGTGTACAATTAGCCTGTGAAGGAAATCCAAAATGCAGGTGGGCAAAATTAGAGGGATTGGGAATTCTATGTAGTAGTTCATAATCAGGAGATATTTTTCTAAAACCATCTTTCACAATCCTCCATCTCATAGTTTCTTCATATAACCATCACCTAGTTACTATTTCTCCAAAATCAATTAAACAATTAATATTGACTAACTTTTACAAAAGGATGTTTACTGAAGGAGTATAGCAAGAATTAAAGAACAATAATGCCCAAACTAGGAGTCTAGTTCCCCCTTTCTGCACACAGCTAGAAGGATTTTATTCTTTCCTATTATCCCTTTACAACATCCCCACTTAATTCCCTTCTGCATGTGCCATAGCTAATGAAGAGTCAGCCTTGCTCAAGGAACTTGATATCTTGGGTTTTGTCCACTGCTAGATTGAATCAAACATGTTGCTCTTTAGAGTTGCCTTCCTACCAGATGTGGCCAATGCTACCACCCTGAGTTGCAGAGGGAAACTTTTATGGATTTTCAAATCTTTCAAAGAGGTCCACCTCTGATTCTCATTGACTCAGGAAATTTTTTTAAAAGCATAAGGAGAGAAAAGGCACAGTGTGTTCACTATTTTATGGTATCTGATGGGGAGATAAGGCAGCTGCATGGTAGACTATTCCCATTTATGTTTCCATTGCTTCTATTTCTCTCTCCACCCATAGGCTCACATTTCTTCTTCCTCCCTTGAAAGCTTCTAGGGAAGATAAAATGAGTTTGTCCGCTTTAAATTTTTGTATGCATATTTAATTCTGTCTCAGAATCCATTTAAAAGATTTTTTCATCACCATGAAGTAAGCCAAAGGGAAATAGTAGGAGGATACTCACACCTTCTTTGAAACAGGTATGGAAAGAGCCTCTCCTCATGGATTTCTAGAAGCAAGCTCACTAAACCTGCATATCACATGTATGCGATACATGATTCAAGGACTAGACTCTCATCAGTCAATCTCCACCCCCCCCTTTCCCAATTACATAAGATTAAAAAACTGAAATTAAAGAAGGAGGAATTGTACTTGAAATATTAAATAATTTTTTTTTTTTTTTTTTTTTTTTTTTTTTTTTGCTTCATGTCTCCCCTTGCCCCTAGGGATTCAAGTATTCCTGTAGGTGGGATACAGTTTGAAAAACTTTGCTGTATGAGTGCTTCTACACATAATGGATGTTGTTTAGCAACTCTTCCATTAGTCAGGCAGCTACTAAGGCAATTCTTTCAAACTTATTTCTTTTAAACCTATTTTTAAACGTACCAAACAGATCAAAACACATTTTGAACAGCAAAACAGCATACTTTTCTCCACAGTAGGTCCATTAAGTCTTCTGAAGCCCATATATAGTAGCGTTGACTGAAATCATCCTTTAAAAAAATATACTCTTGCACTGCCTGGAAGTAAGCCAAATAGTTATCAGTGGGGGAATATAAATGGCATTTCAGAGGATGTGATCATAGAACTCATGTGGCTTGACATTTTCACAGTACCATAGACAGTATTTTTGTAAGCAATGCCAAGTTAGGAATAATGCAGTTTGTGATCAGAACCTAAGAAAATAATGCTATAATTCAGTTAATCTTTAAAAAAAGAACAACCCTGTGATTTCTTTATGGAGCTCCTGATGAGGAAGCTCTTTATACCAATACAGGTGGGAACCCACTCTATAATTTATAATCTTAGAGAGTCATTTATAGTCCTATAGAGTCACCTATGGGGAAAGGGGCATTAAGTAGTGTGAAATTAAATGACTTGACCAAGGTCATACAGATAATAATAATAATAATTATGATGATAATTAGTATTTATGTAGTACTTTGGGACAGCTTGGCCTGGAGTCATTTTCCTGAGTTCAAATTCAACCCTAAACACTTACTAGTTCTGTGACTCTGAGCAAATCACTTAATCCTATCTGCCTTGCTTTCCTTAGATATAAAATGAGCTGGAAAAGGAAATGGCAAATCATTCCACTATCTTTGCCAAGGAAACCCTAATGTGGTCATGAAGAGTTGGACACAACTAAAAATGACTGAAGAACACCACATAGTGCTTTAAGGTTTGTAAATGATTTAATCATTTAGGTCATTTGGTCTTCACAACAATGTTATGGTATGTACCATTTTTTAAAACTGAGTCTTGTTGAGTTTTGCATGCTCGAATGCTCTCTCCACTGTATTGTCTAGCTGCCATTCATGTACATGTCAGAGGTTGGACTTGACTCAAGGTCCTTTGGATGCCAAGGCCAGCTCTGTATCTTCTGCTTTACATTGGTGTGATAATTCACATTGTATTTGGTCAATTGGAGGAAAGAGAAAGAATAAGTGTGATAGATGTAGAGGTGTGAGGGACCAAAGAGATTAGCTAGACCAATTAATTGCCCAAGTTCCACAGCTGATAAGTCAGAACAGAGATTTAAATTCAGGCTCCCTGATTTCACATTGAATAGTTGAAGAACAGATTAGGGTGCTAAAACAACCTGTTTAAATAAAATATGGAGACCTGATATGAGAGAGAAAAAAATACATGATTTTTGAGCAGTCAATATAATGCTATAGTGGAAAGATCATTGATCTGGGAGGAAGAATACTTAGGTTCTAATTCCATTTCTTCCATTATGATAGTATAACTTGGAGCAAATAGCTTCAGTTTCTATATCAGTGAGAGAGTAAAGAGTAGATGATATTGATGTCTCTTCTTTCTCTAGTATTAAATTATATATGTTATAGGTACATGTTCTGGGAGTAGCCAGTGGAAACCATTGATTTTGCCGCCCTCTTTTTAGTGATCTCTAAAGAACTGTTGGAGAAGATTCTGAGAAATGATTAGATATGGGGAAAGGGAACAGACAAGTCATTCAGAGTCTAGGTCTCAGTGGAAAGCACAATGTCCAAGTTTGGGGAAGGAAGTAATCAAGATGGATTAGCTATGAATTGACCTAAAGTGGAAAATGTAGATATCTTGGAGTGGTCCAAGCAAGAGCATGCTCCCACAATTATCTGAGGAGACTTTGTGTGGAAAGCGGGACTATGGAAGCTAAGTAAATTAAACAGTCCAGATACATTCTGCTATGGGTTGGGAAGAGTTAAAAAGTTTAAATGAGACTGGTGGCATTCTGGCCCTCGTTATTTTATCTCCAAAAGACCTGAGACCATCTCAAGGAGAAAAGAAGAAAAGAATTTTTGGAGTTGGAGCAGAGAGGCTCATTTGAGGACAATAATTGTAGAAAAAAGGTCCTCATCACTATCCAGAAACTAAGTAATGACTGATGCCATAGGAACTTAAAAATGCCTTATGGTTATGGAAGACAGTGGTAGTAGCATGAGGCTGGTGACAAAATAATAAGGCGAATTCTGGACATGGAGGCAATAAATCTGAGTCCTTCCCACATGTAGAGTTCCCACATGTAGGGTTCCCACAATGGGTTATACTGTAACTCAAAAGTATTATGTATATTCCTGGAGAGGAGGTCTCAGGCTCTTTATTGAATCCCAAATTCTTTACTCTTGCTGAAGTGCTGGAACCCATGGTAATCTATAAATTGTGATGACTATACATATCTTCCTCTGTAGAAAGGCAAAAATCTATTAAGAAGGGGAATGAGCAACTCTTGATTCTTTATATTGGGTACAAATCCTTTCCTTGTCTTACTGTGTAAATAAAATTGGTTGTATGTTTGATGCTTTGTGAAGTTGAAAATTTATATGGGGGAACTGTTGTCTACTCTTGTGGGAGTATACATAGTTATTCCCAACTAACTCCTGAGTGAGGTTAAATGAGCTAAGTTGGTTAGACTAGAGACTTGATGGCTATCTTTAGGGAAGTGCAAGCACTATTTCTAGATGCTACTTGGGTAGGGCTAAATAAACCAGATATTTAATAAATTCCTTATTTATTTATTTATTTTAATAGTTTTTATTTACCAGATATATGGATGGGTAATTTTACAACATTGACAATTGCCAAACTTTTTGTTCTAATTTTTCCCCTCTTTCTCCCCCCCCCCCCAGATGGCAGGTTGACCAATACATGTTAAATATGTCAGAGTATAAATTAAATACAATATATGTATACATGTCCAAACAGTTGTTTTGCTGTACAAAAAGAATCGGACTTTGAAATAGTGTACAATTAGCCTGTGAAGGAAATAAAAAATGCTGGCGGACAAAATTAGAGGGATTGGGAATGCTATGTAGTGGTTCATAATCATCTCCTAGAGTTCTTTCACTGGGTGTAGTTCATTACTGCTCTATTGGAACTGATTTGGTTCATCTCATTGTTGAAAATGACCACATCCAACAGAATTGGTCATCATATAATATTGTTGAAGTATACAACGATTTCCTGGTCCTGCTCATTTCACTCAGCATCAGTTCATGTAAGTCTCTCAAGGCCTTTCTGAAATCATCCTGCTGGTCATTTCTTACAGAACAATAATATTCCATAATATTCATATACCACAATTTATTCAGCCAATCTCCAATTGATGGGCATCCATGTAGTTAGTTTCCAGTTTCTGGCCACCCAAGAAATTCCTTTTTTAAAGTGTGCCTTTTTGTGTCAACAATCTTTCATAGTTAAAATTATGTATAAGAAAGAATTTGGTTAATATAATGTTTAAATTAGCTAAAAGAAGAGATTTCTTACATAGTTATTGAACTTGAAATAAATGGATAGTAGAGGTTTTATTTCTTTCTCTGGAAAGCTTTTTATTGTTTAATTGTATTTTATTTTTCCAAATATACACAAAAATAGTTTTCAACATTCACCTTTGCAAAACTTATGTTCCATTTCCCCCTAAAGATAGCAAACAATCTGATATAGGTCAAATGCGCAATTCTTCTAAACTTCTTTTCACATTCTTCATGCTGAGCAAGAAAAATCAGGTCAAAAGGATTTTGACAAGGGAAAAAAAAGCCACCAAACAAACTAATCACATTACCACCACCACCCCAACAAAAAAAGGTGTTTTAATCCACATTCAGTCTCTGTAGTTCTGGATGCAGATGGCTCCTTCCCTACTAAATCTATTGGACTTGCTGTGAATCCTCATTGTTGAAAGAGTTTTTCTGAAGGTGGGAAGAATAGTCTCCCAAAATCCTTTCAAGTGCTCTGGTACATGGATCCTGACTCTGGAAATCAGTAGTTTCTTTGTCAACATACCACATGGACAGTTTATTGGAAGAACTGGTTTCAATTAATCCAAACAGTTCCTCCCTTAATAATTGAGTTCATCTCATTTTCCATTGTAGGCAGAGAAAATCAGAAAGGAGAATAAAAATTAAATAAGCAAGGATAGTAGGTCCCCTACAATCTATGGAAAGAATTCACAGATTAGAGGTTGCCTTTCTAGAAAAAGGAAATCATTTTCAGTTCCTTCAATTCTTTAGTGTGGTCATCTATCTCATTCTTATAGATATTCCCTCCACTGATGCAGATTGCAACTCAACTATGTCTTCCCCATCTATGCTGGCAGCCTTTCAGTTACTTGAAATTTTCCTTCATCAATCTGACACCCTTTCTTGAGGTCATGGAGCTAGGTCTTGGATTCTCTACAGTACTCACTGAATGAACATGAATACATAATCTTTTGAATAAATTTGGTCTGTCTCTATTAAAAAGTATGAATTCTCTTTTGATTTGTATTATCTATAATTCTTTTCTTCTCCGTTATCTGTATAGTTGAGGGTAGACACACATTGGAAAGAATACATGGCTAGTTCTCAAATATCAGGATTTCTAGTTACAAAAAAGTTTTCTGTTTTTGTAGTTCAGTCTTCTCTGATACTTTATGACCCCATATGGGGTCGTACTAAAAGTTACTAGTCAAGATATATTACCCCTGTATTTGATTTCTCCAGTAGTTTTTCCTTTAGAAAATTCTTTGTCCAGAGTCTGCTCATTATTGAGTTCCAAATGTATCACTCATCTCTGGCTTTAGAGCACAAGGAATTGTAGAGAGTCTGTTTTCAAAAGGAGTCACATCTATCATGGATGTTAAGCCTTAAAGTCCTAAATGTTCTCAAGGACCTGTACTAGTGCTCCAAGATTAAGAATGGTACCAAAATGAAGTAATTTATGGGAGTACTTACAATGTTGGAATACAAGGGAGAGCTGTTGGAATACATGGGAGCCACCTGACAGTGGCTGCTGGAGATCCAACCCAGAATGGATCTCCTCGTGTGAGAGGATGATACAAGGAGACTGAGAGGCAGTTGCTGTTCTCTGACCTCTCCGAGAGGCCCTTGTGTTGTCTGATGTGATATTATCTATGTTTTTATACATTTTTATTTACTTTGTTAAACATTTCACAATTATATTTAAATCTTCAGGTCCTCCTCAGGAATAGTGTGGGTTGCATGTGACCTTATAGTCTAGGGCTCCTGGATCCATGCTTTTGAGCAATTCATGTAGCTTAGGATTCAGCTCTTAAATTAGAACTGCTCAAATGTTTTTAGATGAAGTATGAGTCCTGTATAGGTAAAGGTTTCAATTTGTTGGTCATAAGGAAGAGTCATTAATCAACCAGGAATTTGGAATTTTCTAACCTGTAATGTTGCCAGCATGAAAATTTCAAATATACAGGATCCCAGAGATGATTATTGAAGATAGAAGGAGGCAACCAGATAGGAGAAATGATGTGACTAGGAAATAAGTAACTTGCTAAAACCAGAAAGCATGGACTAAAAACCAACCAACCAAACAAACAAAAAAAAACCCAAAACAAAATAAAACAACAACTCAGCTCTGGCTCTCGCCCTCTCCCCATTCTCATTCCATTCTACTACTGAATCTTTTTGCTTCACATTCTTTCCAACTTTTTTGTGCTAACAGAAACCTGGATCCCTCCAGAGAACACTTTCCCTGTTCACACCTTATTATTTTCTTTTTTATAGTGAAAACATAACTTTTATATGCACTAGGAAAAAAAATTTGTGATTCATTTTTTGTGTTTTTTTGAATCTTCAATAGTATCTTGTTTCCAAAAACATGTAAAGATAGTTTTCAATATTTGTTTTTGCCTTTGCATTCCAAAATTTTATCCCTCCCTCCTTTACCTTTCCCTTCCCCAAGAGAGCAAGTAATCTGATATAAGTCAAATATGTGCAATTCTTTTAAACATATTTCCATATTTGTCATGCTGTGCAAGAAAAATCAGAACAAAACTACAACAACAACAACAACAACAACATAAGAAATAAATGAATGGACAAAAAATTTGAAAATACTATGCTTTGATCCATATTTAATCTCCACAGTTCTGTCTTTGGATGCAGATGGCATTTTTCAATCCAAGTCTATGGAAATGTCCTGAATCACCTCATTGCTGAGAAGAGCCAAGTTCATCACAGTTGATCATCACATAACCTTGTTGTTGCTATGTATAATATTCTCATAGTTCTACTCATTTTACTTGGCAACAGTTCACTTTCCTGGCTACACTTTCTGGTACTGGATACTTCTTTTTCCATGCACCCAGATGGGCCATGAGGAAGAGTAGGCATATTTGTCTCTCTTTATTGCCATCTCCAGACCATCTCTTTGCCACTATTACTTGAGATTAGTTCCATCTGTTATATATTATCCAGTCTAGTCTTAGTGATCCTAAACTCTATGGAATGAAATAATATATATGTATATAATTACATACTACACATCTGTGCTGCAAACATACATGCATATGTACGTGTTATGTAAATTTTGGTGGCTTATGTAATTATGTAAATTTATAGTCTCTTATCAGATTCAAAGTGATTTTTCTTCCTATCTTAAGGAACTTTGTTTTTGCCTGATGGCCTTCTTTTTCCCTCTCTAATCCATGCTCTCATACTCAGGACTTCAGCATACACATCATTTTTCTCATGGACATGTGGGTTCCCAATTCATTAGCTTCCTTAGCCTTGCAGAGCATTGTTTATGCCCTTGGTTTCACTAAGACCCATTACCTTGTTGTCTCCATGACCTAGAACATGGAAATGGACATGTATAAGAATTTGTCTTGGCAAAGAGGAAAGTAACTTCTTCATGGTGTTATGCCACAGTTCTCTTTTATTATCCTGACTCAGTTTCCCTAATTATCCTGACTCAGTCCTGCCTCGGTTTCCCTGCTTCTCAGTCCTTCAAAACCACCCTTCCCTCTTTATCAGAATATTTGATAAGGATAAAAGATCTTATGTTTTAGAATATCAGAATACCTTTCCCCATCCCAAGCTATCAGAATGTCAGATACTGTCCTATCAAGATGCCTCTCGCCATGTCCAGAGTGCTTCCCCTTGATTATGTCATCCCTCTCCAGAGGCTTACCCCACTCTGTCAGAGTCCCATTCTGGCTCTCAGCACCCAGACTCTGCCCTGCCTCAGTCTATCCTCTGTGTTTGAGCCATGTGTATATATCTCTTTGAGAAATCACATTATTTGCTGGATTCTTGGAGACAATAGTCTCATTCAGCCTGGGGACCAAACCATGGATCCACTTTGATCCCAGTATATCTCCCCATTTAATAAATTATTAAATACTCTCTAATCTCTATCTTGCTCAGTTTCTCTATCATTACAATGGGAAACAGAGGTGAATGAGGAGAGTGCTAGACTCTACAGTAGTGAATAGTCATTCAAAAACAAAAATCAAACAATCCTACACTTAATGATCCTAAAGCTTATGAGAGGAAACATGGTATATGCATATAATTACATATTACATATCATGTGTAACATGCATATGCATATATGTATGAATGCAATTTTTGGTAGCAAAAGCATTAGCAAGTGGAGTATGCAGGAGTTGACATTTAAAATGAACTTTAACCCAAATTAGGGATTCTGAGAGAGAAAAATGAAGCCAAAGAATTCCAGTTTGGAGGGAGGTTTAGTGAGTATCTGGTGCTGTAAAACATAAGAAATTCTTACAAAGCAGAGAGAGCTAGACTATTTGAATATAGATGCTTAAACTCTAAGAAATGATACTACAGAATTACAAATACCTCCAGGTAAAAGGTCTTTGAATAAAAGGAAGGAGAAAAAAAGAGATAAGTAGTCATTGTAGCCACTTCCCTGATAATGGAATATTGACACAGTTATTTATATATTTGATCTTAATTTAGAGAGACTTGCTCTCTTAGCCATGTATCCAGGAAATGATGGAGAATCTACCAACACTTGTCATATTTGATTAGTTCTACCCACTTGTAGTGATTCATGTGGGCATGAAATATATTACTGGAAACAATGGCAAAAATTTTTTTTAAAGATTTTGAAATATTGGGCAAGAAATTAACAACTTTCATTGCACAGATGCTATTCTCATTAAAGTTGCCAATGAAGGTGAGAATTTCAGAGGAGAATTTGGGAAATGAAAAACTAGCTAAAAAGATATTATTCTACCTTTAGTTTTAGTTTTCTGGACTACATTCACAAATAATAGCTTCTTATCTGGTCTCAAAAATATAATAAAAAATGTTTACTGAAAAAGAAGGGAGAGGGAAAAAATCTGCCTGTTTATACTTACCAAAAGAATAACAACCTAGAAGTTGTTTTTGAAGATTATTAAATGGAATTTCTAAGCTACTGAAAATTACTAAAGTAAGAGCTGATTTAGTCATATATAACTGGAAATTTATATCAATGAACCCTGTCCTGTTGCCATTGTTACATATGTAATAACAGTAATATATGCCCATAAAGTGATCTTAAAGTACTGTGAGTTTCTAAAGTATCTTCTATACTTATATATATACTTATGATACTATGTTATAGTTTTACAGAGAATAGCAACAAAAAATAACAATAAAGATATTCTGATATTGACAGGAAACAAAATTTAAGAAAGAAGCTGATAGGGATGAACGCTGAAACTGTCCTCCTTGACTTTTGGGGGTGAACTCTGAAACTCACCTTTGACAGAATCTAATCCTTCTGGGCAGTTAAGTGGTTTTATTACGATTAGCCTAGGACTACTCCCTACTTAGCTCTAACTTAAGTGGTCTCATTCAGCTGGAAATCTAAATTTGGGGGCAGTGACAACATTGAAGGAATTTCATTCAATAGAAACTCCAGTCTCAGATTTCTTATAAAAAGACAATTTTGAACTCCAAATCTCTGCAGAAGTCTGAAGTAAGATTATGCTTTGTCAAGGGACCTCTCCTCTTGGCACAGCTGCCTCCCAGGACTCCTGCCCACTGTGAAGACATTCTCTTCTCAGTGATAACCTTTTGTTATTTCCCTGCCAGGACTGCTTGCAACTCAGAAGTCTGTCTCCCTAGCAAAGCTGGTTTCTCAGCCAACAATAACCTTCCCTTTTGCCAGTCAGACTTTTCAGGTTCATGAATTCTTTCACATTGGACTTGTGCGTCTCCAAACAAAGAGGGATTCCCACAACTTTCTGCACTGCCACTAACTGCATCAAAGCCATCAATAAAATCAGTAGTCTTGGATATCTATACACAAACACACAAAGAAAAGGTAATAAAGACACAACTACTGATCTTACTATCCAAACTTAACCTTCTAGATATTTTCATGGAAGAGAGCTGGACTATGATTTTGGATGGATATAACAAAAGGAACAAGATAGATAAAGGAGATATGGGAGTGAAGAAGAGTGGTATATTAAGAATATATGTGCATGTGAAAAAATCTAGGAACCAGAGGGAGGAAGTGCCATGGTAGAGAACATTTGGGTGAGGACCGTAGAGACAGAAACTATAACAAGATTGTTAGCAGAGATGCTGCAGACCATATGAACCTAAAGAGAAAAAGAATAAGGTTGTCAGGAAACATCAAAAGATTACCAAGGAGATATCATATAGTAGTGATGGGGCTGAAATTATCCAGTCAGCTACTGAATTTCTTTGTCTCTTTCTTTCTTTCTCTCTTTCTCTCTTTCTTTCTCTCTTTCTTTCTCTCTTTCTTTCTCTTTCTTCCTCTCTTTCTTCCTCTCTTTCTTTCCTCTCTTTCTTTCTCTCTTTCTTTCTCTCTTTCTTTCTCTCTTCTCTTTCTTCTCTTTCTCTCTCTCTTTCTCTCTCTTTCTTTCTCTCTCTTCTTTCTCTCTTTCTT